>NC_044564.1:64971715-65273831 GCF_007565055.1 Rhinopithecus roxellana | reverse complement strand
TTGGATTGGTGTTAAGTGTTTCACAGAGCTAACATGTCCCCCTTTTCACATCATATCGAGGGGGTCATGATATCAACATGACTTATGACTGTTCATGTTAAACTCAGTCACCTACCACTGTAAAGTTACTTTCTCCTTTTTCCGTATTATTTTCTTTGGAAGCAAGTCACTCAAGGCGAGGGGAGGAAGGTGGGAGTGGGACTGGTAGTGGCCAAGCTCCACCTTCTAGGTGGGTACTATCTACTAAAGTATTTGAAATTCTTCTGCAAAAAGACTTGTTTCTTCTCTTCTATTTATTTGTTAAATCATTTCTCTATATCAGTGTGGGCTTGTGTATATTTATTTTATAATTTAAGCTATAACCCTGTACCATGTTATTTATTTTATTACTCAAATTATTCCAGCTTTGGCCACTGTAAGCTCTTTCGAGTTGGTTTCTCTGTCCTTTAGACATACCATCATTGTTTTTGTTTGTTTGTTTGTTTGTTTGTTTTTTGAACATTTCCTTACTTTGAGATACTACCAGATGCCCTTGGCTGAATTTGTATTTTCCTTTTTTGCTTTTATGTTTGATGAAATTTTATGTATTTAGCTAATTTTTTTAATATTGTATAGATATTTGCAAGTGTTTTCTCAGTTTCTTGGCTTGTCATGTAGTTTTGATATTATCACAATTATGCAAATTTTTCTTAAATTTTTTTGTTTCTTTTTACATTTTTATTCATTTGATCATAGAAACATGTTCATGTTTCCTTCTAATAAACATAATCTTGCTTTTACTTTTACATGTTCTAATCTATCTAGAATTTATTTTTGCAAATGCTATGATGTAAAGATACAGCTTTATCTTTTTCCCACACAGATAGACAATTATCTTTACACCATTCCCCATTGTTTTAAAATGTCAGTGTTAAGACTTTCTTTTCTTCTCCATTAATCTATTTGTCTTGTCTAATCCCTCATCAATACCACACAGTTTCAATTACTAGAGCTTTAAATGATGCTTTTATTTCTGTGTGAGCATGAGTTTTCTTATTTACACTAGCTTCAAGAAACCCAGTAGTCTAATTATTGTTGACATTTTGGACCAGATAATTTATAGTGGGGGCTGTCCTGTACATTCTAGGATGTTTAGCAGCATCCCTGTCCCCTAGTCACTAGATGCCAGTATCTCCCACCTCCCAACAAACAAAAAGATCTCCAGTCATTGCCAAATGTTTTCTAGGGGGCAAACTTGCTCCTGGTTGAGAACCACTGGCCCAATACAATGAACAAATTCTAGTGTATATGGAATGATAGACTCTTACAAATCTTACTGTATTTGATTTTCCGTTCCAGCATTATTTTGCTTAGGATAATGGCCTCCAGCTACACCTATGTTGTGCCAAACAACATGATTTTGTTATTTTTTATGACTGCATAGTATTCCACAGTGTGTATATACCACATTTTCTTTATCCAGTCCACCATTGTTGGGCATCTGGGTTGATTTCATGTCTTTGCTCTTGTGAACAGTGCTGCAATGAACATATGAGTGCATGAGTCTTTTTGGCAGAATGATTTATTTTCTTTTGGATATATACCCATTAACAGAATTGCTAGGTAAAATGGTAGTCACTCATAAGTGGGAGCTAGACATTGGATACTTATGGACATAAAGATGGCAACAATAGATACTGGACACTCCTAAACGGGGTTAGGGAGAGAGGGGAGCAAGGGTTGAAAAACTCTTAGGTGCTATGCTCACTACCTGGGTGACAGGAGCAATCATACCATGAACCTCAGCATCAAGCAATATACCCATGTAACAAACCTGCATGTGTAACCCCTGAATATAAAATAAAAGTTGAAATTACTTTAAAAAAATTCTTGGTGAAGGAAGGGAGAATTTAATTTGTATTTTAGTTTGAACCTGACTTTTATGCTGTCATAGCTTTTCTATATTCACCTAGGCTACCACTCCATACACAAAATGATAAAATTACCAAAAAAATCCTACTGTAATTTATGATGAGTGTAGACATTCTGGTACATGAAAGAATTGACCTCTCTGCCTCCCTGACTTGGGCTTAGATACATGTCTTACTTGGCCACAGAAATGGGAGCAAACATGATATGTGTTTGCATTTAGCATTAAAAGCCAGTGTTCACGTATCCTTGTTCTTCTTCCTCCCTTGCTGTGGAAACATTGGAAACTTGTGTTAAAATGCCCAAGTATCCCACAGTGATCTAGTTGAGCAGAGTCCCTACTAAGCCAAGTTGACAGTGTAGTAGAAACTACAAAACAAACTTAATATTTTAAGCCAATGAAATTTTTGAATTTTTGTTATCATGCATCATTTGGTCTATCTTGACTTATATATTTCAGTTTACACAATAAGAGAAATATAGTGCTGCCTCTGCACACTAGCTTAATTAGAAAATTATTTATTTCCTCTCTGTGTCTTCTGTTCCCTGATGCCTCGGTGCTGGGAGAAAATGTGAGCACAAAAGCTATCTAGGCAAATGAGGTTGGCAGAGCTTTTGTTTTTTTGTTAGTGCTTCCAGGTGCCAATTAAGGAATTGGGAACCAAAAACTCTGGTGATGTTGAGACAGGGTTCCATCCGGATCTCGATGAGAGGCAAAAAACACACAGTTGCTTGTTTCACTTCTGTAAAGACACTCTCTATAACAGAATATCCTTATAGAGATACTTTATACCCACAAAATTCCTGAAAACAACAAAGCAGTGGAAAAGGAAAACAGACTAAGGCCTTCACAGTGTTAAAGGAAAAAAACCCCAGAAAGCTGCATTTCAATAAAATTCAGTGTAAACTTGGGCTTGCTTTTACCAGTATTTGTTTTAATCAGCACTTCTAAAATCATTTGGTAATTTAGTCACAAGATTGATCAAATCCGAGGTCTTGCTTCATTGCCATTATTCTCAAAGTCTAGGTAATAAATAATGTTCAACAAAACTGTCCCATGACCTTTTCGGGATATTTTTCGGTAGAGGTGTACAGCATTTCATCATGTTCTTGGCACAGCCCTTCCTCCTCTAGTCACCAAAGGCATGTGTAATGTTCTGTACTTTCGGCAAATCGTTCCCAATGCCAGTGAGACAAATTCTAAGGAATACTCTGTGGAGAGTTTGGATTCTTCAAAGAGTCTCCAGCTCTCCACACACCCTTTGGAGTCAACTCCCTGGGACGGAAACTATCTCTCTAATTTTCTAAATTGGTAGGTGTGCACCATTACTCACCAAGGAAATTTATTGCCTAAGAAAGAGAGAACAAATGGAATTGGCTCATGCCAGGTGTAACTCCAGCAGGTGTACAGCTTTCCTGCCTGGCTACATCAACCTAGCTCCCTTTAGTTCTTTGCCACCCATTTCCCAGAGATTCCTTATTTATGCCACAACCATTAGCAACACAGTTCCAGGGAGCCCTACTAGGCAATGTCATTCCCACTTTAAGTGCTTTCAGTAAACAAGTGAACTCAGTTCTACAGTGGGAGGGTTAATGGGTGAAGGAAAAGGCCAGCTGCTTGAACGTCAGCATTGGCACTTATCACCAACGTTGAATAGGTCCTTCATGTATCAAAATATTGACAGTGTTTATACCCAGGAGCAAGACAATGTCTTTGAATTTGTTCCATGAACCTGGGCAGCAAAAATGATTTTAATAATTGGAAAAAGTCCCTCCAGACTCACCCCACATAAGAGTGTCTAGCACATTAGTTGGTTCTCAATAACCTTGAAGTGAAAATGCTCAGAGTACACCAGCGCACCATTATCTTTAACTGCCAAAACAGAGACCTGATGGTTTTACAAAAGTATCTGCACTGAGTACACGACCAGTCAAAGTTCTACTAACCTATGCTTTTCTGGAGGGTGTCAATACCATTGTTTAAAATAACCCTTCTGTTGCTCTTCCAGATGACAGCATGGAATGTCTTCAAAAGGAAGTATAGAAATGTGACTCTGCATACTTTTATTACAGTAATTATGATAATAGCAAATTTATAGTGTGTTTAGTATGTGCCAAACACTGTATCCTAAATGCTTTCCTGGATTAACAACTGTAGGTTTCATGAAAGCAGAACATAGCATTGTATGCCCAACGCTGGAGGCACATACAGTGCTTCATATTTGGAAGTGTTTTCTAAGCACTTGTTGAATGAATGAATGAATAATTACAGCATTTCATTTAATTCTCATAGTGTCACTGATGAGATGATGAGGAAACTAATTTCAAAGGTCACACATTTCTAATAGATGGAGAAGGAGGATTTGAACTCAGATTGTCCATTCATAAAGCCTGTACCCTTGACCCCTATGGTGTTCATTTACTCTTTCAATTTTAACCTGTAAAATTACAGGAAAATTCGGAGATGGCAGTTTCACAAAGACTCACTGTATCCTAGCTCCCCCAGCACTGCCCCATATTCCACTAATTACAGAGGGGCCAGTACAAGTCTAGTTCTCCTGCCTATTCAGGAAAGAAACGTAAGTGCAGGGTAAATAAAGAGTGTCATGTCTGGGGAACTAGGATGTGGGAGATGAGAAAATTATAGACACCTTATGCAACATCGAGATTTTCTTGCTGTATCACACCAATTATACAGGTCCTTCAGTTCACATAAAGAGCTCATGTAATCACTGACACTTACAACTGACCTCTTCTCGGAAGATGATAAAGATTTCATTTTACAGGGTTTTTTAGATAATTACAACAGGTGAAAACTTCTGCATTCCTTTTTCATTATGTCTTTGGCACTTCTGGGAATAGGAAAGGCACTGAGTTGCTTACATACCTGACCGGTGCTATGCAATTCTGAGCCAGCCAGGGTAGCTGCTCTTGGATTAAGCAGTAGAAAAGAATGCCTTCATTGTCAAGTGAGAAGGAAAGCCTGCAGCTGCCCTGCTGAAAGGTAAATAGGAAGGGAGATTCTCTTCACATAAAAACCAATTCTAATGCACCCTACGTTCCTTGGACCATCACATCAAACCACACGTGGCATGAAAAAGTGCAGATTTCAATTTAGGTAATGTACACGCCGCTGAAGGTCAGCGGAGGACCATGACCCGGCCAATCCATCTTCAGTAGATTAATGTCCGGGTTAGGCAGGTATGTCATAAAACATGGCCAATGCAGAGAGATGCTCAGGGCTGGCCTCCTTCTTCCCTAATGCATTGTGATGCTTGCCTGTAAGAAAGCTTTGGTACTTGTAGGGCTATTGCTTTTAAATGTTCCCTCTGACCCAGATAATGTCAAAATGTCTGAATGCATGTGATCCTCTTTTTCCAAAAGAGCTTCTCTAATGTAATGCAAATGCACGTTGTAGGGGAAATTCCAGCTGAGAAAATGAGGCCTTATATTTCTAAAACCATATACATGTCAATAGCCCATTATTCTCCTCTTTTAAATGTAATTGCAACCCAGCCTTGAATGAATTCCTGAAATAATAAAATACATTGAGTAGTAGCATTGGCTCTTGCAGTTATTTTATGCCTGCTCTTCCTCCCTTCTGTCCCTCCCTAGCCCCAAAAAGCAAGTAGAGGTTGCAGAGAAGGGAGAGGAGGAGAGATAAAAGTGAAAATCAGATCCTTTGTCTTGAATGTATTATCAGAACACTATGTGCAAAGAAAATATGCAGCATTACAACATCAGTACCTCTAAACCATTTTTATAAATGTATCGTGCATGGTCCAATTTTGCATGACAAATTATTTCCAGGCAATTAAGAATACTTACAATTGTTTTCTTTAGTAAGAACTTTCTTCTATTCCAAATTTTGTTTAAAGTTAATGTTTCCTGTAAAGCAATCATTTTGAAAGAACCCTTCAAAATCACTTTCTCTCTTAGTCATGTGGGCTGTCCTGCCTCCTCTTGATATATTTAACATGTGTATAGTACAACCTTTATTGCCAGACTAGTGAATTTAAAGGGCTCATTATTTCATTCATTTCTACTTCTGACACTCCACTTCTCCGCCCTTTATTTCTACCTCTTATCCTCTCCTTTTCTCAGGAATTCTCTAAAAAATACTTCTTATGGTTAAAGGTAACATTAATATATTTTATAGCTGGGAGATGCATAGTGATCTTCTTAAGATTTTTCTCCCTTTGGAAGGTAATTGAGACCATGTCTCTTTTAATAAGTAAAATTAAGATGTCCCAACTTCCTGGAACACAGGTGTGAAACTTACCAAAGAGGTTTCAAACACAGCAAATGAAAACACGTTAGAGAACTAAATCAAATGTTATTCAGCACATTCTACACTTTTGCCAGAATTTTGATCCCTCAAAATATCAGACTGACGTGAAGTTCTTGAACTCACTTGTTCCTGTATTTGTGAGTTGGGTTAATTTTTACAAAAGGAAGATTGCTCTGTTTCAAATTCTTCCTATGATTTCCTGCAAGAAAAAAAAATCTTTAGGTAATCATTGTGGTTCTTTGGTCCAAAGGACCTCAAATCTTCCTAATAATGTTCTTTAAGTCTCTGAGTTCCATGATAAAGCACTGTGTCATTCCCTGGAAGGATGCATACTCAACCAAATTGCATAAAATCTAAAACATTTATTATTTTCAGAACAAGAAGACCAGAGGAGGTGATTGCCGGGTTGCTCTTGGGACTCAATGATATCAATAAGGGCCGGTCTCTTTCCAAGCTTCTCCTCTGCATGTCTCCAGTGGGGTGTTGAAATCTCCCCTGATGGTCTCAAAATGACTGCCAAAGTACTAATCATCAAAGCTTCATGAAACCACATCCCCAGTTGGAGGGGAGGTGGGTGGGAAGTAATCGCAGAAAAAAAGGCTTACTTCTTCATACTTCTGCTCATACCCCACTGACCAGAACTGGCTCTTCTATCCACGCCCATACCGATAACTAGTGGAGGAAAACAGGTTACCTGTGATTTACTTGTGACAATCAGGAATCACCTCCTGGGACTGAGCAAGTTGCCACTTAACAAAACTGGAGTTTCCTCAAATAAAGAAGAAAGGTGGGTGCAATGATGACAGACAGACACACGCTAGTGTTTTTCCTACTAATGTAAAAAAGAAATGAAGTGCTTCCTTATTAGTCCTTTTGTTTCCTTCCAGTAAGTCATTCTGATTCTTACCAGGAAGCTTATTACCCTTCCAGGTATATATTTATAATTTTAATCAGATATAAAACACCACAGAAGGTAGTCTGGCTATCAGGTATTTCAATCTGCAGTCAGAATCAACTTTCTGCTGCACTGGAAAATGTATGTGTATATATATATAATTTTTGCAATGAGGAAGGCACTAGTTTGTTTTCTCTGGACAAGCCTGACATTACAAAATACAAATTGCTTTGAAAAGCTAGTTTTTATGTTGGTTGTACAGAACTTTATATGTTTCAACAGAAATTATCAAAGATTATAGTTGGTTTTCTAGCCAGCCCCCCAAACTCTGTACCTCCCAGGAGGTCCCTGGAGTGTACTGCTGACTGCACGTCTGCACTCACTTCTTAATTGTTTCCTGAACAATAGTCACAAGTTAAGCAGCTGTAAGTCGTGGGTCACCTGTATAAGTACTTGGAATTTACCCCCAATCTCTGGTGTTATGCCAAACAATTTGTGTCCTAAAGCAATCAAATCAGTCCTTTGCTATAATTGAAACTTGTTTCTTTGATGTCTCAATGAGCTCATCCTTAAATATTTGAAAGCGATGCAGTGCCCTTCCTCAATTGTCACTTGGCATACAGCCATGTGGATTTGCTGCTTCTGATCGTGTAATCCACATAATCAAAAGTTTTTCCACCTCGAGAGGCAGCCCATTCCATGTTCATATTCCATGCTGATTGCATCAGTTGAGGAACAATTGATGCCATGTGGCATCCCTTGCTTCCATAGCAGCCATTAGGTGATCAAAAATATGAATTTTATTTCTTTTGGGTCTGTCTTATTTAAATAGTTTCAAAAATAACAACTGGAAGGCTGAAGGATATTTACAAGTTTCTTTTTTTAAAAAAGGGGATCATTTTAAATATGAGAATCATTTAGAAGCATTTGGTTACCAGTAATAGGCACCTGAAAACCAGTGGTCCCGACATATTAGGGGTTATTTTTCTCTATCATAAGAGAGGTCTGAAGGTAGCCCAGGATTAGTATCACAGGCATTCAATAAATGTAATAGTTTCGTTTTCCCTGCTTCTGCTTCAATAACACCAATTCTGAACCCTGACACACGGTTAGAGGTGGGATGTGATAAGAGTGGAGACTGAGGATGTGCTAACAAAAAGAAAAGGAGTCAAAGAAGAGGGAAATCCCTATGGGGACAGCAGGAAGAAACAGGCATTCCCTGGTAGTTGGAGTACGTAAAAATACATGGTTAACAAATATGGTAAAGTTTGCTTACAGTGGAATTCTTAAGCATTATTTACTAAGGTGTCATGAAAAACCTTGGAGCTTTCAGCTTTCTTTAATTTATATTACAGATTGTATTCATATAAATTCTACCTCTTATCTGTTTCTTATCAAGCTGAATTTCTATCAATGTTTGTAACCCTGAGGATAGACAAAACTAAAATTAGCTCCACATCAGTCTGAAGGGGGAAATTGTTTGTAGATAAAAACAGTCTCTTTAAGTCTATGGTAGTTGATTAGTTCCTGCAGTAGAGAAAATTAAATTTTGTGGTTGAGACCCAGCGTGCTTGGATGGTTTAATAATACTATGGCCATGGTCCAATGGCTGACAACCAAGAACTTAGGTACGCTCTGTACTTTAGTCCCTCGTGCAACACCTGAAATTCCTGGGGCGAATCAAACAGCAAATTAAAGCTCAGACAACCTTCACCTGCAAACCATGCACAGTATAAGGAATTCATTTTAATGTTTTCTGGCTGAAGTCATAGGGGATAAGATAACAAAAGAATGGCCACGAAGGAATCCTGGTAAGTTCTTAAGGCATCTTAGTTTGTGAAACATTTCCCCCCTTTCCAGGTTCTTGTAACTTTAACTGTGCTTAGAAGTTAGTGAGTTTCTCCTCCTCCAAATTTCAGGCCGTACAAGGGCAAAACTGAACGTTGAAAAGGCAAAAAAAAAAAAAAAAAAAAAAAAAAGGTCTTACGAATGGGCATACATCTTGAAGGGTACTGCTGTTTGGAGAAGCAGCACGAGGAATTTAACTTTGTGTCTGTGGAGGCCTTCCAGTTCCAGTCCTATGCTGAGAGTATATTGCAATGGACAATTCCGTGACTCCCTGACTCCAAATAGTGTCAAGTTGATGAAACAGAACCAAGTAGGCAAAAGCACCACTTGCAAACATATCTTGGATTTTTTTAAAGATTAAATCTGACCTTTTTTATGGGTTCTAAAATATGTAGTTCAATGATGTGAATTTGTATTCCCAAAAACATTCTAGAAGAAAAGTTTTGATATTTTAATTTATTTATGATCCATGTGGTTTGTGGGTTGGAGACAGAGATTGAAAATAATAAGCTAAAAAAACAGAGATAGAGTATGTGACTATGTACTAGTTTTCAATTATTGATACATATTTCACAAAGTGGGTGGCTTACAACTCAAATGTATCATTTTCTCATTGTGAAGGTCAGAAGTCCTCAAATCAAGGTGTTGGCGGGGTTGCATTTCTTCTAGAGACTCTAGAGTGGATCTTCATCCTTGCCTTTCCCAGCTTCTACAGGCTGTCTGCATTCCTTGATTTATGGTCCCTTCCTCCATCTTCAAAGCACATTACTCCAACTTCTGGTGCACATCTCTCTTCTCTCTGATCTTCACGTTCCTGCCTGCCTCTTATCTCTACGCTTGTGATTACCTGGATAATCCAAAAATAATATTTCCATCACAAGATCCTTAATCATACCAGCAAAATCTCCCCTTCCTCCTTTATTTATTTATTTATTTTTCTCGTGAGATAACATATTGACATTTTCTGGGCCTCAGAATATAAAAATCTTTGGAGACCATAATTCAGGCCACAGGATGTTTAAAACTAACCTCTTTAATTCAATTGCTGATTCCTTGTTGTGTGATATAAATGGCTTTTCAACAAAGGATGGGGAGTGTGCTGTCTCTTTACTACTGTGAGAATTATTTTCTAAAATTTGAGATGAGAGTGGTTTTACTTCTCGTTTAAAAAATGTCAGGAGCTTCCCCTGATGTCAAATAACATGCAAATGCATGCTCAGGTAACCATCCATACAAAGTATATCCTATGTGGATTCAAGTCACTTTACAATATTTTTCCATTTAAATCATTCACTCATCCGATGGTGTGTTTTCTTACCCAAGATCTTTTACTTAAGCTGCTCCCTCAGCTGATTCTTCTAATATGTGGTCAACACCCAACCCATTTTATACCATCTATTTCATATTCCACCACCTTCATAAAGCATTCCCAGATACTTTATTTTATTTTATTTTATTTTTTGAGACAGAGTCTCACTCTGTTGCCCAGGCTGGAGTGCAGTGACACAATCTCAGCTCACTGAAACGTCTGCCTCCTGAGTTCAAGAGATTCTCATGCCTCAGCCTCCCGAGTAGCTGGGCTTACAGGCGTGGGCCACTACACCAAGCTAATTTTTGTATTTTTAGTAGAGTTTGGGTTTCACTATGTTGGCCTGGCTGGTCTCGAACTCCCAACCTCAGATGATCTGCCCACCTTGGCTTCCCAAAGTGTGAGCCACTGCACCCAGCCATCCAGATACTTAAATTTGGAGTTATCATTATTCAAATAACTAACAAAATACAAATAATGTTATAGTTACAAAAGAGAATCATGTTTCTCCATCTCTGTAAAGTGGGAATCTAAGTTCTTTCATTGCCAGATGAAGAAACTTAGTCTCAAAGAAGTTAGGTTACTCCGTGAAATCCATGACCGCTGTCCAGATACATGCTTATTTTCGGTTTGGTATCTAAAACATATCTAGTACTGACTCTAGACCACTCTGTAGATATCTCTCTCTCTTTGTTCTTTCCCTCCAAACTTTGTTTTAGTTTGATGGTATTTGTCACAGGCTGTTTGGTATCATAGCTACGTTTGTACTAATCTGTAGGCTTTGAGAACAGAAACTGTGTCTCTCATTTCAGTATTCCATTTAGGACCCAGGAAAAAGAATTCACATGCGTTGATTGCTTATTGTATACTGAGCACTTTTCTCATTTATATTATTTGTATCTCACAATTATTTTGTGAAGGCAGCATTGTTCATTTCATTTAATAGATGAGGCCATTGGAATTTAGGAAAATTTCATAAATGTCTTTGGATACACAGCAAGTATGTATGATACTCAAGCCTGTATTCTTCCTATATGCCTTGCTGCATACACACTCAATAAATTTTTGTTGACGTGAAACAAATATCACCTTAGTGTAACTATTGTGAAATATGTTTCCCTTAGGGAGATGGTAAGACAACTGTGGAATTTGCCTTTAGGTAGAGCTCCAGGAATACATTCTGAATGCCAAAAACCATGGGAAGAGGAAGAAGAAAGAGTTTTGTGAGTTCACCTTACATTCTGAGGCCATAAAAATACCCTCCCCTGTCAGAAAACTGACACTTAAAGCCAAAGTTTGTTTAAAAGGCATGATTTTACCCTTTGGTAAATAAAACGTACCTTACATTCAGTCAGCCAGGAGAGATGATTTAAGTTTTATTTCTGGATAATAATTGAGTAACACTTCGGAATGTGATTCCCTGCCAAGTGGATGCTGTTGGTTTCACACAGCTGTAGTCAGAGATGGCAAGAGCTATTTACTGGGAAAATGATAATGCAATTGGATGTTGTACTGAACCCAAGGGTGAGATAATTTCTGTTGTGCTGTATCACAGGCCTGCAGTTAGTCTGTTTGGACAGCCTGTTGGTAGGGCCTATGTGGTTGATGCTATTTCACAGGACTTAGTTATAGAAAAGGAAGGTTTACCTTCATTTTAAATTAATGCAAATGGTGCAGATTCAGCCCCAGTCAACTGGTATTTTCCAGATTCATAGTTTACTTTTCAAGTATATAGAATATGTTCTTCCCCTTGGATTTATTTAACTGAAATGTTTGCACTTGACTCAGTAATCTCACTCTTGGGAATGCACACTAAGGAAATGATTTAAAATAAGAAAAGAAGCAGTAGGCATATCTTTGCAACATTATTTATAATCATGAAACATTGGAAAAAACCGAAATGTCCAGCAATCAATGAATGACTAACAAATTTTTGCACATCCTCTTAAGGGAATCATTATGCTGTAATCAAATTATAATTATAAAGATCATTCAATAAACAAATACAGAAAACCAAGTAGCAACATGGGAAATGTCCATAATGCACAAGTAAGTGAAGAAGTAGAATGCAAACCTAGCTAAGGTCGCCATTTTATAGTTTAGGATTCAACTTACGTACCCTTGTCAAGTCCCTCTAGCCAGGTATGTCATAAAGTTTAGGCAAGTCCACCAAGTCCTCAACCGTCTCCCAAACATTACCAGAAATTTCCATATGCTCTCTGGGGGCTGAGAGATGGGAAAAATCTGGTCTACTTGAGTCATTTCTCCATGTGCTGCCTGTTGCTGGAAGTTTCTAGCTGCAGAATATAATATGGTCTTTTCCTGCTATGCCCAAAGAAAAGTAGCTGAGGGCAAGTCAGCTCCAGTAACTTGTAGAGGGACCAAAATGATGTTTGCTCACCAGTGACACCTGGCAATGGGAACTCTCTAGCAAAACAGAGAGGACCTTGGTCTCCAAATTCTTTTCATTACCTTACCAGCTATCCCACAGCATATGAAGATGCTCCGGAGTAGAGGAGCTGTGAACATTTCCAGTGTTGGTTGCTTTATGAGCCAACATTGGTGGAGAAAGGGGTCAAAGTGGAATTGTGGCTCTCTTGGGGAAAAGCTCATTGGAAATCATATAACTAAATTTTCTCCAGGAGAAAAAGGAGGCTGTGGGAACTAGTGCTGCTTCCGGAGCAGAGCTGACTGGAAAATGCCAAACACCAAAGGGACTCTGATGGGATATCTTGGTGGCAGTGAGGTAAGTATTGTTCTCAGGATATAGCTATATTCCCCCTGTTCTGGTCTTTACCATGAAGGCCAGATTGGAGCCCTTTTGTAGTAGCAAGTTCTTCAATCGAAGACTATTCTCTGATGTCATGCTCACTTAAGAGAACCCATTCATTAGTAGCCTGAGACCCCAAATATACTAGTTCCTTGTACATCTAACTCTTTATTTAACCATATTCACAATCCCATTGTAGGGTACAAGACAAGATCAGAACTAGTTCTTTCCTGATATATAACCAATGTCCCCCCTTTTCTCCTCACCTTTACTCAGGCCAGGCATAGTCATTTGGTTTCTATTCTATTATACTTCCTTCTGTCCTTACCCACGTAGAAATAAGATTTTAGGCATTTACAGTCATTAGGCCTTGGTTGTATCTAACCTAACCCACAACCTCCATCCAAATCTCAGAAAAAAGGAGTTAATTTATCTGTTTCTCCTGTCTCCTCAAATCTCTGAATATCATATGCAGGTTTGTCTAACCATTTCCCAGAATTGTCATCCAACAGAAGGGGCTTGTTTTGATTAAACAAAAAGATCCTCTTACTCCTTTTGTTCAATAAAAAGAGGAACCTGGAAGGTTTGCTACAAGATATCCCTGAGGAGGAGGAGGAAAAGTACATGGAAAACAGGAAGAGGAAAGAAAGGGAAAAGATGGTAAAGGGAGTAGGGGGAGTAAAAGGAGAAAAGGGAGAAAGAAAAGGAGGATGAAGAGAAAAAGAAGAAAATGGAAGAACGAGGAGGAAAAAAAGGTCCTGGATGTAATAATTATGATAATAACTGGAAAACTACTATTTGTATGAAAGAGAATATGGAAAAAGGATGGTAGATGTGTTAGAACTTTGGGATAGATCTTGTTTTTCTTAATTTCTTTTTTTAATTTTTTAAAATTCGTGTAATGCAGTTGAGAAGCACTGCTTGGTGAAATAAATTTGAATTCATCTGCTGGTGGGCTCAAAATGTTACATAGGAAACTTTTGACTGAGAGAATAAAAATCTATATTCCAACCCAGCGCTGCTGTTTAATTATGTGATAGACAAGTCGTTTAATCTCTCTGTGCCCAAGCTCATCATTTATAAAAAATGAGATGATCTCTAACAGAAATTGATGTCACATTTTCACCAGTGACTGCTCTAGATATGGGTGATATCAGTTTATGCTTCAGAGTAAACAGAGGAATAGGTTGCAAATTTGGTTAGTAGACCATTCGATTCGTTGAAATGGAGATGTAATCAAAAACAAAAGTTTAGTTATTCCAAGATGCTGAAAAAGAAAGTGATTGCCAAAGAGATGCTAAATAAGGATGTGGTGTATAGAGAATAAAAGACCAAGCAGATATAATGAATATTACAGAATTAAAGGCTAGAGAAACTAAGAAACCAACTTCCACACCCCATTCAGTGTTTAAGTCACCACAGTAGCATCCTTATCATGCAGTTATTTTGAGCAGTGATTTACAAATATTATTCTGAGGAGATTTAGGGGCTCCTCCAACATGCTCCAGAAGTCCATTAAAAGAAGCAAAAGAGGATAAAGAGAAGAAAAAAACACAAAGAAAAGGAGAAGAAGGACTCCTGCTACACAAATTATGAACTACTTCAAAGAAGGAAAAAGGGAAATTCTTCAACTAGAGCAACTCCATTCTCAGCCTTGTTACTTGTGGGTAATCTGCAATATATATATATATATATATTTTTGATCGGGACAAAAAAAGAGTTCCATTACTTTAAAATAGTTTTAAGAAAACCTATGGTCTGGATTATGTGTGTTTGTTTATTAGGCATTATTTGTTTATGCCTTTATTAAGTTTTGGCATCCGAAACAGAACAGAATAGTATGATGTAGCCCATTAAAAGAATAGTGGCCCTTATGGTTAATACCCTTCAATACTGAACTCATGGGTGAGTTTTTTGTTTTTTGTTTTTATTTTCTTGTTTGTTTGCTTGTGTGGCAGCCACATAACTTGTCTTTCTACACCTGCAATTGATTGGTTATTGAATTAAACTGCCTCCTGGGATGAGGTAAATTTGCATGAAGCAATTCCTGTTAATTTAGGGCAATGCTTGAGAAAGGCCTCAGTTGTGAACCATCAGCAGAAACACTCCCAGTGGCTGGAGAAAGAATGTCTTAATCCTTAAAGAGGCCATGTAGCAACACGGCTTTCGTTGCACCTCTTGCATCACTGCAGTCATTCATTTAATGTAATAAATTTGTTCCATTTGGTATTAGTTCTTCCAGGGTTGTGGTTGGCCTCTTTTCCTGGGGAACCATATAAGAAAAAAAACAGTGAAGTAACTAGCCTGATCTTCAGCTTTTCTGTCCTCCAGCTGCAGAAGATGAGTCTCTTTACATGCTGCCAAAGAAGCACTCTGGTTTTCATATTTAGCTTTAAATTGGTGATTACTCACCCACAGGCATTTACCATATATTTTTCCAATGCATTGATTGCCAGAGTAACAGCTATCCAATTCTTAGCTCTTATAACAGCTATTTCTCCTTGTCCCCATACACATCTAATTTGTCAAATACCAGTGATGTCGCAGCAGCTAGTGCATTTTCTTTCATAGTATCTCTTCCTAGTTCACCACTGGTGAAAGTATTAAAAGTTCTACTGCTACCATATTCCAGGAGCTATCAATATTGTGCCTATCACCAGTAATGGGAGCCTCATTGTCAGCCAGACAGACACAGATCCAGCTCCAAAATTTCATTTTCATTCACTTCTAAGGATCACTCCTGGCACCAACAGTTGGCCATTGAGAGTCCTGGGAAACAGACTCTAAGACAGGCATTTGCATGCAAGATGTTTACTAAGGTTTGCTCTTGGTAACAACACATGTAAGAAAGTAAGGAAAGCAGGCCTGGGCACAGGGACAAGTTGAATCATGATGCAGGTCCAACAGAGACTGGAGGTGATCCCACAGGAATGCTGAAGTGGTGATGGTCTTCCAAAGATGTCGCAAAATGAGGCAATTATAGCCCCGCACAACAAGTCATTGGATGTGTGCTACACTGAGAGAGGGAGCGTAACTTTTAAATGCCCCTTGCAGTAGACAGCCATGCTTAGGGGACTGCTCAGTTGGGAGCCATTAGCAGTCATTATTCCCAGCAGCTGAGGAAATGAGTGGCTCCATGCTCACTGGGGAAATCTGGGTACTACACAACAACATCTACTATAGCATGCATCTCTTACTTGCATTTTTCTACAGAAATGTCATGAGTGACCTAAATTACTGGTGTTCTCTTCCAGTCAGAAGACAGAGAGATGACAGTATAGTAAGGAACATTGAAAAAAAATCCTCCTACTACACTGAGTAATAGGTAAATCTTGACATCACTGTGACATTTCAGTCTAAGAGGAGTCTGAGGCATATAAAGAAAGTGAGAGACATGCGTGAAAACAATATTCAAAAATATGCATAAAGAATGTTTATTCCCAAACACTTAAAAGATGATCAGTTATGGTCAACATAGGTATGAAGTTTCCACCATTAAAATTCATAACCAGTTGTTCATATTACCCTAAGGAAACAATAGAAACTAAAGAATTAGGAATTTCAACCAGTGGAAAAGTTACTAATAGTGAAAATTGAACAACCTAGTAGTTAATTACTTAATAAATTATGGGCTATTCCTTTTTGGAGGTATTTAAAAACTAAGGTATATTCTTATTTTAAGGTTTTTAATATGACAATTGTAGTAGCTGCCATCCATTGAGTACCTTCTCAATAAACTGAGTCAGGTATTACCCTAGGCATTTAAATATATCACTTTATACACCCTTCTGCATTTAGTACATGTAAATCAATTTAATTCCCACACATTCTAGGATATGTGTTATAATTCTTCCTCCAGGGGATATAAGGGCATGTAACACAATTAAATAAAAATGAAAAGTTTTGAATGCACAACAAATAACTATTCTCAACTAATTGTGTGATCACTTGGTTATATGCTGTAGTATTTGAGAGTTATACACTTGCGTGTGCATGACTTGAGGAATGGCATGAAGGACTCAGGTCCCAAGATCTCTGCCTGAAATATCATTCCCAAAATCTGCTGGCCCTTTTGGAAAATAAGGGATAATAATTTGATTATTAGAGGGTCTCAAAATTAGTATTACAGATGATCACTTATCACTAATTAACCTGTAATTTTAGAAAAATATATCTTCATGAAAAATGTCATCGCATGAAATCTTATTTCTGCCTTCAATAACTGTTTGGTTAATGCCTATTGGTGTTATGTAAAATACTTAATAATCTTAAAGTTTTCTTTGTCCTTTTCTTTTTTTAGTAAATGCTTCAAACTATTTTCTATTTCCATTTTGCTGCTACAAATATCTTCCCTATTATCTCTACTAATGAAAATTATTAAAATAACATCCATAAAGTACAAAATTCAAGAATTTACTGTAGTTGACATTAGGTAGAGAGAAAGTTTAAATTTCTCCTCCAATATTTAATGAAACACATGTGCACACAAACACACACAAACACAGAGACTTTTCCCTAGTGTCCTGAATGATATACTGTAATTATCGAAATAAATCAAACTTCTTGAAAGAGAGATCTAATCCTTAACTTCAATGTTCAGAAAAGAATTGCGCAATTGTAATTTCAACAACTGTCACTGCCTAACTAAGACTAATTTACTAAAATTATGTGTGTGAAACAATTGGCAAGCTGAAAAATGAAATACTAAACTCTTCAGGAAACAACTAATAACTACATTGAGAACCTTTTTTCTAGTTTTCCGCATAAGGGAGACAGACACTAAAGACAAAACAGCAGTAAGATCCTTGGTAGGAAAGAAGTGGTAGACAGTAAAAGTTGAAAAACCACAAAACCTAAGCCTAGTGAACATCTATTTTATCTGACTGCCTGAAGCACCTCAGCTTGGAAACCACCCTCTTTCTATCTCAGTCCAAATAGTTGTGGAGGACCTGAAGCTATCCCATGGCTCTAGAAGTGGCCACAAATCCCAAGCCTGGTCAATCATAGTATTCACTTATTCTAGCCAGACCACTGAAAAATTCATTTTGGAACAAATTCCTAACTTTATTTGGACATCTGATTCTAACTATCCCTGAATTTAGGCCAATAAGTCAGTGAACTAGAGGCCTCCTGAAGAATGAACTACAATTGCTCTATGAACAATCATGTAATAGAATATGTCTGTTTTGCCTTCTAGCACTAGAATTGACAAATTTCTGTCAAAAAGAATACTTTCTATGCTTTCTACTACATGCATTTCTCAAACTCTCAGCTACATCTAGAAGCTCCTTTCACAAAGATGATTTGCATATGGGTTGGAATGATGTCTACTATATGACTCTGACTTAAAATGTGTTTGTTCTGAATAAAAAATCTTCTCAGCTTCTTAAGAATTTAATTAGATACACCCTGATTCATCTAAATGCTATCCAAAGGCTAAATATCTGTGGCTTTAATTGAAAAAGCTCATTAACTTTAAATACAGCTAAAGTTATTGAGGGGAAAACTCTCAGTAGAGATACGCTAATAGATTGTCTAGTAAGACTAAAAAGGAAAGGTTTGTGTATTCTAAACAAATTAATCTTGACGTTGTCTACATAATTCCACTTATTTTGGATCTGAGTCTAAGTGCTTTGAAAGGAAAACATGCAGGCATGCTGGCTGAAACCTATTCATTTGTCAGATATTCAATAGACTTTAATGCTTTAAACTAAGTCATCTTTCTGGGTAACCAAAAAGCAGATGAGAGGAAATTTCTCTTTACAGATGTTTTCCAGCTAACAAATGTAAAAAGGAATGATACAATTAGTATATTACCTTTTGGAATTTTAGTCAAGATGGCTGACCAGATGGAGCCAAGAGGAAAATCTGCCACGTAGAGACCAGGATGTCGTAAAGACTGGTGCACTCTGAGCAGATCTTCAGAGGGAATGCATTGAGAGTAGACAGAAGGATGACACAGATGCTGGGCTGAAGTAGGAGGAAGGTGAGAACCCTGCATGGAGCTAAGCACCAGGACTCGTTCCTGGGCCCCACCAACTCTTGGGGAAGGGGTGAGTTGAACAGCCAAGGAGTGACCCACTCTCACCATGGACCTCTGGAATCCTGGCAGCAGGAGACACCAAAAACCCCACAATACCTGAGCTGGCAGGAAAGCTGCCTAGAGAGGTGTAGGGGCAGGACTCCAACCTGTGTGGAGCCCAGAGGGTTTGGTGCAAGAATGTCTGCAGTGGAGCATGGTCAGGAACTCCCATCTCATAAGGCTTGCCATGCTCCTCTAGGAGACTTTAGATTTGGGGTGACTCTCAGACCTAGGCAGCACAGGGCAGGCTTGTCCATGAGATGGGGCCAGGCTAATCTGAACACCTCACTATCTGCTGACCTCTCCCAGGGTCCCAGCCTGGCTCCACTCACTTGTGGCACATCCTTGGATGCCCAGCAGGGTGCTCCTTGGAACCTTCATCACAGCTGCTTTGCCAGCAGACCACGCCTGACCATCAGAGATCTCCAGCAGAGTGGCCCTCACCAATGTATACAAGCCCACTTGCATGCTCCACTCACCACAACCTCCCCCAGGTTGCTTTGCTGGCACGCACTCACCCATGGCTATCCCATCACTACTTTGCCAGAATGCACATATGGGCAAGTGTGTGCAGGAACACTGCAGCCCCACTACCACTAATATGCCACACCAGCCAGCATGCATGCACCCTGCCACACTGACATGGCTGCTAGTACATGCGAAAGAGCATAGGTCCTGCTGCCACCGCCCTGATGACGGGTTTTGGCTGGCACCATCCATTAGAGTATTGTATTTAGCAGACTGGGAACATCTCAATTCCTCCAATGAAGCAGGTTCCTAACCTCAAGGGACCAGAGAGCAAAGCCAGAGGATGGTACCAGCCCCCCACCAGATAGAGCATGTAGTCCAGGAGTGCTGAGCTGAGCCTTGGCCCTCTAAAATTTTTCAGAAACAAAGCCATTCAACTGAATTCACTTTATGCCATAATAAAACACCCAAGGGCATTAACGAAGATAAAAGCAAAACAACAGGCCAGGCACAGTGGTTCATGCCTGTAATCCCAGCACTTTGGGAGGCCGAGGTGGGTGGATCACGAGGTCAGGAGATCGAGACCATCCTGGCTAACATGGTGAAACCTCATCTCTATTAAAAATACAAAAAATTAGCTGGGTGTGGTGGTGGGTGCCTGTAGTCCCAGCTACTAGGGAGGCTGAGGCAGGAGAATGGCATGAACCTGGGAGGCGGAGCTTGCAGTGAGCCAAGATTGCACCACTGCACTCCAGCCTGGGCAACAGAGCGAGACTACATCTTAAAAAAAAAAAAAAAAAAAGCAAAACAACAACAAAAAACCATCCAAAAGAAAGCAAGAAAGCAACTTCAAAGATTGAAGGAACATCAGCCCACATACTTGAGAAAGAACCAGTGCAAGAATTCTGGCAACTCAAAAATCTAGAGTGTTTTCTTACCTCCAAAGGACCACACTAGTTTCCCAGCAATGATTCTTAGCCATTTTAACATGGATGAAATGACAGCAAAAGAATTCAGAATATGGACAGGAATGAAGATCATTGAGATTCAGAAAAAAAGTCAAAACTCAATCCAAGGAATCTAAGGAATACAATAAAAGGATACAGGAGATGAAAGATGACATGGCCATTTTAAGAACGAACTAAACTGATCTGATAGAGCTGAAAAACTTATTTCAAGAATTGCAGAATACAATTGCAAGTATTAACAGCAGAATCAACAAATCTGAGGGAAATCTCATAACTCAAAGACTCGTTTTCCAAAATAACTCAGTCAGACAAAAATGAAGAAAAACAAATAAAGAAGAATGAACAGACTCCAATAAATATGGGATTATATAAAGAAACCAAATCTATGACTCACTGGCATCTCTGAAAGAGAGGGAGAAAAAGCAAGCAAATTGGAAAACATATTTGAGTGTATCATCTATGAAAAGTTCCCCAACCTCACTAGAGAGGCCAACATTCAAATTCAAGAAATGCAGAGAACCCCTGTGAGAAACTATACAAGATGACCATCCCCCAGACACAGTGTCATCAGATTCTCCAAGGTTAAGATGAAAGAAAAAATATTAAAGGCAGCTAGAGAGAATGGGCAGATCACTTACAAAGTGAACCCAAAGAGGCTAAAAACAGAACTTTCAGCAGAAACCCTACAAATCAGAAGAAATTGGGAACCCATATTCAGTATTCTGAAAGAAAAGAAATTCCAACCAAGAGTTTTATATCCAGCCAAACTAAACTTCAATAGCAAAGGAGAAATAAGATTCTTTTCAAACAAGCAAACGCTAAGGGAATCCATTACCACCAGACCTGCCTTAAAAGAGGTCCTTAAGGAAGTGTTAAACATGGCAAGTAAAATCCATTAACAGCCACCACAAAAACACACTTAAGCACATAGACCGTTGACACTGTAAAGCAATCACACAATCAAATTTGCATAATAGCCAGCTAGCAACATGATGATAGAATCAAATTAACATATATCAGTATTAACCTTCAATGTAAATGGGCTAAATACCCCAATTAAAAGGCACAGAAGGGCAAGTTTGTATACAGGATCAAGACTCAACTGTATGCGGTCTTCAAGAGACCCATATCACATGCAGTGACACAAATAGACTCAAAGTAAAGGGATGGAGAAAGATCTACCAAGTAAACAGCAGAAAAAAGTAAGAGTTGCTATTCCAATTTCAAACAAAACAGACTTCAAACTAACAATGATCAAAAAAGAAAATAAGTGCATAATGTAATGGTAAAGAGTTTGATTCAACAGGAAGACTTAACTATCCTAAATAGATATGCATCTAACACTGGAGTACCCAAATTTAAAAGGCAAGTTCTTAGAGATCTACAAAAAGACTCAGATAACCACACAATAATAATAGTGGGAGACTTCAACAATCTACTGACAGTATTAGACAGATTATCAAGCAGAAAACTAACAACAATGTTCAGGACCTGAGCTCAACACTTGACCAAATGAATCTAAGAGACAGATGAATTCTCCACCCCAAAAGAACTCTCTACCCCAAAACAACAGAATTTACATTGTTATTATTTATACATGGCACATACTCTAAAATAGGCTACCTATTTGGCCATAAAACAATATTCAGCAAATTCAAGGAAACCAAAATCATACCAACCACACTCTTAGACCAGAGCACAATAAAAACAAATTAATACTACAAAAATTGCTCAAAACCATACAATTACATGGAAATTAAATAATGTGATCCTGAATAATTCTTGTGTAAACAATGAAATTAAGGCAGAAATTGAGAAATTATTTGAAACTAATGTAAACAAAGATGCAATATACCAGAATTTCTGGGAAACAGCTAAAGTAGTGTTAAGAGGGAAGTTTATAGCACTAAACACCCACATCAAAAACTTAGAAAGATCTCAAATTAGCAACCTAGCCTCACACCTAGAGGAATTAGAGATAAAAGAGCAAACCCACCCCAAAGCTAGTAGAAGACAAGAAATAACCCAAATCAAAGCAGAATTGAATGAAAGTGAGATGTGGAAAATCATAGAAAATATGAGCGAATCCAGAAGTTTGTTATTTCAAACAATAAAAAAGACTGACAGACAACTTGCTAGACTAATAAGGAAAGAAAGAAGATTCAAATAAATACAATCAGAAATGACAAAGGAGACATTACCACCTGCCCTAGAGAAATACAAAAAATCATCAGAAACTACAACTAACACCTCTACATACAAACTGGAAAACCTAGAAGAAATTGATAAATTTTGGGAAACATACAACCTCCCAAAATTGAACCAAGAAGAAACTGAATCCCAGAACAGATCAAAAACAAGTTCCAAAATTGAACCAGTAATAGAGTCTTTCAACCAGAAAAAGCCCAGGACCAGATGGATTCACAGCCAAATTCTACCAGATGTATAAAGAAGAGCTGCGACCATTCCTACAGAAGCTATTCCAAAAAATTGAGGAGAAGGGGCTCCCCCTGACTCATTCTCTGAGGCCAGCATAATTCTGATACCAAAGCCTGACAGAGGCATAATAAAAAGAGAAAACTTCAGGTCAATATCCTTGATGAGTATAGATGCAAAGATCCTCAACAAAATACTAGCAAACTGAATCCAGCAGCATGTCAAAAAGTTAATCTACTGCAACCAAGTAGGCTTTATCTCTTATGCAAGTTTGATTCAACATATACAAATCAAATAATAAAAAAAAGAAAAAGAAAAAGAAAGTAGCTGCCCAAATAATACAAACTTCCTAAATACACAGAAAAATAAATTTTTGAGTAAAAAAATAATAATTTATTTCATCACATAAACAGAACTAAAGACAAAAGCCACATGATTATCTCAATAGATGTAGAAAGGTGTTTTGATAAAACTCAACATCCCTTCAGGGTAAAACCCTTCCACAAACTAGAAACATACATCAAAATAATAAGAGCCATCTATGACAAACCCAGAGCCAACATCGTATTGATCAGGCAATAACTGGAAACATTCTCTCTGAGAACCAGAACAGGGCAAGGAAGCGCTCCCTACTTCTGTTCAACATAATACTGGAAGTCCTAGCCAGACCAATCAGACAAGAGAAAAAAAGGCATCCAAAAGGAAGAGATAAAGTCAAACTATCTCTCTTCACAAATCATGTAATTATATATCTAGAAACCCCTATGGTCTCTGCCCAAAAGCTCCTAGATCTGATGAACAACTTCAGCAAAATGTCAGGATACAAAAATTAATGAATAAAAATCAGTCACATTTCTGTACACCAACAATGTCCACACTCAGAGCCAAATAAAGAATGCAATCCCATTTACAACAGCCACTAAAAGAATACAATACCTGCAAAAACAGCTAACCAGGGACGTGAAAGACCTCTACAAGAATTATAGAACACTGTTCAAAGAAATCAGAGATGACACAAATAATGGAAAAACATTTTTTGCCCATGGGTAAAAAAGAATCAATATTGTTAAAATGGCCATACTCCCCAAAGCAATGCTATTCCAATCAAACTACCAATTGCACTCTTCACAGAATTAGAAAAACTGTTTTAAAATTCGTATTGAACCAAAAAAGAGCCTGAATATCCAAGGTATTCCTAAGCAAAAAGAACAAAGCTGGACGCATTGCACTACCTGACTTCAAACTATACTACAAAATGACAGTAACTAAAACAGCCTGGTTGTGGTACAAAACCAGATACCTAGAACAATAGAACAGAATAGAGAGCACAGAAATAATACCACATACTTACAACCATCTGATATTGAACAAAGTCAGCAAAAACAATTCATGGGGACAGGACTCCCTACTCAATAAATAATACTGGGATAACTGGCTAGCCTTATGCAGAAAATTGAAACTGGACCCTTTCCTTCCACCATATACAAAATTCTACTCAACATAGATTAAAGACTTAAATAAAAGACCTAAAACTATAAAAAACCCTGGAAGATAACCCAGGAAATATCATTCTGGAATACACCCTGTCAAAGATTTCATGATGAAGGCACAAAAAGCAATTGCAACAAAAACAAATATTGACAAAATGGACCTAATTAAACTAAAGAGCTTCTGCAGAGCAAAAGAAACTATCCATAGAGTAAACAGACAGCCTAAAGAATGGGAGAAAATATTTGCAAACTATGGGTCTGATAAAAGTCTAATATCTAGAATCTGTAAGTTACTTAAATTAACAAGCAAGAAACAACCCCATTACGAAGTGGTAAAAGGAAATGAACAGTTTTCAAAAGAAGACAGACACACAGCCAATAAACATATGAACACATGCTCAACATCATTAATTATTAGAGAAATGCAAATCAAAATCACCATGAGATACTATCTCACACATAGTCAGGTTGGTTATTATTAAAAGTCACAAAATAACAGATGTTGTTTGGCAAGGTTGCAGAGAAAAGGGAGCACTTATACACTGCTGATGGAAATGTAAATTAGTTCAGCCATTGTGGAAAGCAGTTTGGCAATTTCTCAAAGAACTTAAAACAGAACTACCATTCAACCCAGCAATCCCGTTATTGGTATATACCCAAAGGAAGATAAATTAGTCTACCATAAACATACATGGACATGTATGTTCATTGTAGCACTATTCACGATAGCAAAGACATGGAATCAACCTAAATGCCCTTCAATGGTAGACTGGATAAAGAAAATGTGGTACACATATAACATGGATTACTATGCAGCCATAAAAAGAAATGAGATTGTGTGATTGGCAGGAACATGGATGGATCTGGAGGCTATTATCCTATGTGAACTAATGTAGGAACATTAAACCAAATACTGCATGTTCTTGTTTACAAGTCGGAGGTAAACAGCAAGTACACATGAACACAAAGAAGGGAACAACTGACACCAGGGCCTACTTAAGAGTGGAGGGTGGGAGGACAGTGAGGTGACTATTAAAAAACTACCTATCAGGTACTATATTCATTACCTTGGTGACAAAATAATCTGTACACCAAATCCGCATGACACACAATTTACCTGTGTAACAAAACTGCACATGTACATCTGAATCTAAAATGAAGATTTTTTTAAGTTAAAAAAAGAGTGTAACTTTTTACAACTCCTAATCAATAGCCCCTTGTATCACTAATAATTTGAAGTAACCACTCAACACCACTATAGTAGTCTTACCCAAAATATGAACCTGAATTTGATCAAGCCTCTAGATTAACCCCAACACTATTCACATTTGGGGCCAAATAATTCTTTGTTGTGCAAGGTATTCCCACAACATTCTCATGTATTCTCAAATGTCTAGCATCATCTCTAGCTTCTACCTACCAGATGCTAGTATCATCCCTGTGTTGTGAAAACATCTGCAGTCATTGCCAAATTTCACATGGGAGGATAGGTAGGGGAGGGAGAAGTAAAATCACCCCATGTTAAAGCTCACTGCTCTGGATTCAAATCCAAGTTACAAGAAACACCTAAGTCTCATGCTAACTGACAGCATGGGGTTGCAATCAACAATTTCCACACAGTGACGAAATTCTAATGGATAAACAGTTCTTCTGGTTGCTTGCAAGGAAGAAAGAAAACAGATATGAAATGGAAACCCATAAATTAAAAGTGATTTGAGAGATATATGTGTTTGGACAAATGGAGGCAAGATGGCGCAGTTCCGGGTTCTTCACCGTCAACTTTCCCGTGCCCGGGAAAGACACCGGTCGACTGCGCAGGCGCAACCCAACCTCCGAGGGAGAGAAACCGGAACCCACCTAGCCACGCCTACCGACCCGCCCCTGACCCGCCTATGTCCCGCCCACTGCCCGCCCACTCCTGGGCCCAGGACATAAAAGCCGCTCCCAGCGGGTGCGTGCAAACTTCCTTGGCCCCTCCTCATACGCGGGACCCAGGAACCTCCCCCGAGAGCCCCCGAGCGAACTTCCTCGGCCCCTCCTCCTGCGCGGGACCCGGGAACCTCGTCCGAGAACGCCGGAGCGAACTTCCTCGGCTCCTGCTAGTAGGCGGGACCCGGGAACCTCGTCTGAGAATGCCAGAGTGAACTTCCTCGGCCCCTCCTCCTGCGGGGGACCCAGGAACCTCCCCCGAGAGCGCCGGAGCGAACTTCCTCGGCCCCTCCTCGTATGCGGAACCCAGGAACCTCGTCCGAGAACGCCTGAGCGAACTTCCTTGGCCCTTCCTCATGCGCGGGACCCAGGAACCTCGTCCGAGAACGCGGGAGTGACTTCGTCGGCCTCCACCGCCGGAGACTGGTGAACCTCGCCCCTCCCTCACATTGGTTTGTAAATAAAGTTTTTTTTTGCCTTGCCTACTTGCCTTTTCTCTGGCATTTGCTCTGGGGGTCGCATTAAAGCAAATCAGCTGGTGCCGAAACCGGGGAGGAGACCCCTCCTCAGGGACCCCCAAGGTCCGAGGAGCCTCCTCCTTCCATGCCCCAGGCGGACCAGGACCTGGACATCGCTTTCCCCACCTCCAAGTCTCCTAGGGGTGAGTACCTTTTGCCTCTCTCTCATATTCCTTGGCCAGAAGTCCTGCGCAGGCCCAAGGTTTTTTTTCCGGTCACCAGGTGACCCAGGGAAGTTCCCAAAGGCAGAGACATCTGCCCAAAGGAACTTCATTCCGTTCCGTGGGAGACCCATCCAGGACGGAGACGTCCGCCTGGAGGTAATCTCCATTCCGTTCCGTGGGAGACCCGTCCAGGACGGAGACGTCCACCTGGAGGTAACCTCCTTTCCGGCTCCAGGAGCCTCTCACCGCTCTCTAGTGGCTCCAAAGGATGCTTTGTGGCCAGGTAGAGTTTGGTTTCCGTTTCCGCCTATTGGCGAGAGGAAGGCAATGGGAAACCCCCAATCCAAAATACCTAGAGACCCCCTTTAGGATGTCTTCTAAAAAACCTCAAAACTTTGCAATTAGAACAAGATCTCAGGTGAAAGCGACTGGTGTTCCTCTCCACTGTGGCATGGCCACAATATAAATTAGACAATCAGTCTCAATGGCTGCCTGAGGGCACTCTAGACCGTAACATTTTAAACGACCTCAGTAGTTTTTGTCAATGCTTAGGCAAGTGGTCCGAAATTAATTATATACAAGGATTTTGGGCCTTGCGTTCTCGTCCGGACCTTTGTGGCCGGTGTTCCTTGGCTCAAGTCATGTTGGCTAGGGACGCAGGCCTAACAAAGTCCGAAAAAGAGGAGTCATCTTTCCTGTCTGAGCTGCCCGAGGACCTTACTTCCCCTCCCTCCCTTCCACTCCCGCTGTATACCCCACCTCCCGCTTCGGCCCCACCTCCTCTTTCGGCTCCCCCTCCCCCTCCCGCTCTCACAGTTGTACCGCCTCCCTCCTCAGCCCCTCCCACCATTGTTGAGGCTACACTTCCCTCCGACCCCTCGGCACTTCCGCCTGGTCATCTTAGCTCGCCTATCTCTGCCCATACCCGCTCTAAAGATTGCCTAACTGCCCCCGCTCCTACTCCCACCCTATCCAACCCCCCCCCCCGCGGTCTTAGCACCCTTGCATGAGGTGGCCAGAGCAGAGGGCGTAGTTAGAGTTTATGTTCCCTTTTCGTTAGCAGATCTTTCAAAGATTGAAGGACGCCTAGGAGATTTTTCTGCCAACCCTACAATTTATACCAAAGAATTTAGATACCTTTGCCAGGCCTACGATTTAACCTGGTATGATCTCCAGGTTATTCTTACCTCTACTCTAAACCCTGAGGAGCAAGAGCGCATCCTAGTGGCCGCCAGGCAGCATGCCAATCTATTGCACTTAACAGACCCTGCGTTCCCACTAGGGGAACAAGCAGTCCCCTCTATAGACCCAGACTGGAATTATCAAGTAGGCCAGCCAGGCTGCCGAAGACGAGATATGATGACTCAATGTCTTCTGGCTGGTATGCAGGCGGCCTCAAATAAGGTAGTAAATTTCAATAAACTAAAAGAAATTATTCAAGGTCCAGATGAGAACCTGGCCACATTTTTAAACAGGCTAACTGAGGCTTTAATTCAATACACTCGGTTAGACCCAGCTTCCCCAGCCGGGGCCACTATTCTAGCATCATATTTTATTTCACAATCGGCCTCGGATATTCGGAAAAAACTCCAAAAGGCAGAGGATGGACCTCAAACTCCTATTCAAGACCTAGTCAAGTCGGCCTTCAAGGTCTATAATTCAAGGGAGGAAACGGCTGAGGCCCAATGACAGGCCCACCTAAAGCAGAAGGTACAGCTCCAGACTCAAGCCTTAGTTGCTGCTTTGCAGCCTAGCCATAACCCAAAACTGGAGAGCAAAACCCCTGGAGGCTCAAAGACAATAAAAGGGGCTTGCTATAAATGTGGTAACCCAGGGCATTGGGCTAATAGATGTCCCCAGAGTCCCCAACCATCTGAGCCAGTGCGGCCATGCTACAAGTGCGGAGTAGCTGGACACTGGGCTAAAAAGTGTCCTAACCCTCGTCTGCCAACAACTCCTTGTCCAGCATGCCATGAAAAAGGGCACTGGAAGTCTGACTGCCCCACCCTGGGAACGGGCATGGCACCTCAACGTGATGTCCCTTCTCAGGACCCTGGGAGCTCCTTCCAGCTCTTACATCTGGATGACAACTGAAGGTGCCGGGACTCGGGGACCCCCATCACCCTCGCCGAGCCGCGGGTAACTCTCCTGGTAGCGGGTAAGACAATTAATTTTTTAATCGACAGCGGGGCTACCTACTCTGTTTTGCCGTCTTTTGAAGGGCCTAGCCTTCCCTCCAATATTTCTGTTGTAGGAGTCAATGGCTCCCCATCCAGCCCTCGAAAAACCCCACCCCTTAATTGCTGCCTGGCCAACAACTATTTTGCACACTCGTTCCTCATTATCCCCTCATGCCCCACTCCCCTACTGGCCCAAGATGTTTTAAGTCAACTGAAAGCCTGTATCTCCATCCCTATTAGCGCCCCCACCCTACCCGCCATCTGCTTCTAGTATTGACTAACTCAAATGACTCCAACAATCCTACTAACCCTTTCCCCGATTTCCCCATTCCTACCGACCCCCAAGTGTGGGACACCTCCACTCCTGTCGTGGCGGACCATCATCCACCAATACTTATAAAACTTAAGAAACCATCTCAGTTTCCAACCCGCCCACAGTTCTCTCTCTCTCCACAGCACTTACGAGGACTAAAACCAATCATTACTAGGTTACTCAGCCAACACATCCTCATCCCCATTCATTCTCCCTGTAACACCCCAATCCTACCTGTAAAGAAGGCAGATGGAACTTTTCAGTTAGTGCAGGATCTTCGTCTTATCAACGAAGCTGTTTGTCCCACCCATCCAGTAGTTCCCAACCCCTATACCCTTCTTTCTCTCATTCCACCTAATACAACACACTTTACTGTACTGGAGCTAAAAGATGCATTTTTCACTATTCCCCTGCACCCAGATTGTCAGTTTCTTTTTGCTTTTACATGGGAAGACCCAGACACCCATACCTCCACCCAACTGACATGGACAGTGCTTCCCCAAGGGTTCCGAGACAGCCCCCATTTCTTTGGGCAGGCCCTAGCAAAAGACTTAGCCTCCTGTCCTCTTACCAATAGTAAAATTCTCCAATATGTAGATGACCTTTTACTCTGTAGTCCCACGGGACAGGACTCTCTTTTAGACACTGCGATCCTCCTTAATCATCTAGGATCCAAAGGTTACCGAATATCCAAACACAAAGCTCAACTTGCACAACAATGTGTCATATATTTAGGTATTGAGATCACTCCTACGACGCGCTCACTTACTAAAGACCACTTAACTCTAATACAAAATCTTTCTCCTCCTCAAGACGCTAAGGAAATTCAATCCTTCCTAGGCCTAGTAGGATTTTTCAGACACTGGATTCCTAATTTCGGAATCTTGGCTAAGCCTCTATATGCAGCTGTCAAGGAGACTCCCCAAGGACCTTTGTCTAACCCAAAGTTAATCTATAAACATTTCACTCACCTGAAAAACTGCCTTCTCTCACATCCTACTCTGTCACTCCCAGACTTCCAACGCCCCTTCCAGCTTTTCACAGATGAAAGACAAAAAGTTGCAGTGGGTCTTTTAGCCCAATCTATAGGCACCACCTACCACCCCGTGGCATATCTATCTAAACAATTAGACCCCACCGTACAAGGGTGGCAGCCCTGTCTTCGGGCCCTAGCAGCAGCAGCCTGTCTAACCCAAGAAGCAAAGAAACTCATTAGGGGTGGTAACCTAACAGTCTTCTCTACTCACCGCCTTCAAGATCTTATTGCCCACAGAAGTATTAGCCATGTAACCCCATCCAGACTCCAACTCTTTCACCTCTTGTTCATAGAAGACTCCACCATTGCCCTAGGAGTCTGTTCCTCTCTGAATCCAGCAACCCTACTTCCTGACCCTCTCAAGCAACCTAGTACTGAACACTCCTGTCCAGAACTTTTAGAGGCCCAACCACCTAGTCACTTACATTTACATGACCAGCCATTGGAAGGCTCACAGTTAACCCTATTTGTAGATGGCAGTTCTTTTATAAATTCTCTAAGAAACAGACAGGCAGGATACGTGGTAGTTATATCTTCTGCTGTCCTAGAAGCTAAGCCTTTACCACAAGGAACAACATCACAGCAGGCAGAACTTATCGCACTAACTAGGGCTCTCCTCCTATCCAGAGGAAAAACGGTAAACATATACACAGACTCCAAGTATGCCTTCTTGATTGCACACACCCACTCTGTCATCTGGAAAGAGAGAGGGTTCCTAACCACCAGTGGTACCCCTATAGTCAACAAAAAACAGATACTCAAACTGCTAGACGCTTTATCAGCACCTTCCAGAGCAGCCATCATACACTGTAAAGGTCATCAGACTCCATCTAACTCGGTGGCGGCTGGCAATAACTTTGCCGACACCACTGCCAAGTCGGTAGCCGGATTCTCCACTCTCACACTTCCCTCTATTTGTTTTCTCTCTCCTCAATATACCCCTACTTATACCCAAGAGGAAAAGACCAAACTATTACAAGATCCAACAGCCAAACTAGCTGCAGACAATTGGATTTACCTCAATAATAAATTAGTTATTCCTGAAACTCAACTCCACACCATTCTAAAAGACATACACAATTCCCTACACATAGGACCCAAAGCTTTATATAACCTCCTAAGCCCCCTCATTCACTGCCCCACACTCATGAAACACCTAATTATAATCAACCGACAGTGTTCCACATGTCTCAAGTCAAACCCTCAAGGCGCATTGTGCAACCCCCATCCGAGCCATCAACTCAGAGGGCACCAACCAGGCGAAGATTGGCAAATTGACTTTACCCACATGCCAAGGCATAAAAAATTCAAATATCTCTTAACCCTCGTTCATACTTTTTCAGGATGGATAGAAGCCTATCCTACTACAGGAGAAACCGCCAATATAGTTGCCTCCATACTCACTGAACACATTATTCCTAGATTTGGCCTCCCACTCACTCTTCAGTCTGACAACGGCCCAGCATTCATCTCCAAGGTAGTCCAACAGGTGGCAGCCCTCCTACACATCACCTGGAAACTCCACATCCCTTATAGACCTCAGTCTTCTGGTAAAGTAGAGAAGGCCAACGGGCTCATTAAGCAGCAACTCACCAAACTCTCCCTCGAGACTCGACAATCGTGGGTAACTCCCCTTCCCCTGGCCCTAACCCGGCTGCGAGCAGCCCCACGGAGTCCAACAGGCCTCAATCCATTTGAATTAGTTTACGGCCGGCCCCTCACCCTCCAGCAGTTACCCACCCTTTCTTCCCCGCTGGCAACTTATCTCCCATACCTCACCCTCTTGAGACAACTCCTGAGACAACATGCAAAACTAGCACACCCCTCTCCAACAGACACCTATAGCCCACATCTCTCTCTCAGCCCAGGAGACCAAGTATACTTAAAAGATATTCAAGCCAAAGATCTTCAGCCTAGGTGGAAAGGCCCCTATACTGTCCTCCTATCCACATACACAGCAGCCTTCTCCTAGTCATCGGAGTCTCCCTGGCCGCCTCCTTAGTGGCGTCAGGGCTTGGAACTGGGGCACTTGCCCACTCGGTACAGTCTACCCAATCTCTAGCAGCTCAAATCCGAGAGGCCATAGAGGCTTCAGCTGAAAGCCTGGCCTCTCTGCAGCGTCAAATTACCTCAGTGGCCCAGGTAGCAGCACAAAATAGGCAAGCATTAGATTTACTTACTGCCGAAAAAGGAGGAACATGTCTCTTCTTAGGAGAAGAATGCTGCTATTACATAAACGAGTCAGGCCTAGTAGTCACTAACATCCAAACCCTAAACAGGATTAAAGCAGAAATAAAAACCTACAATACCCCCTTCACCCCCAGACCACGGGTATGGCTGCTGCCCATAATACAGCAGATGCTCCCATTCCTAATTCCCACACTAATCCTCTGTTTTGTCTTATGTCTCACTCCTGTTTTAATCAAATTTCTCTGAGCCAAAGTTCAAGAGATCGCACGCGTCACCTTCAACCAGATGCTTCTTCATCCGTACGTCCAAATACCAACCATAGACCCCAACCTTAACGACGTCGCTTAACAGCAGGAAGTAGCCAGACAGACCACGCCGCCCCTTATCACTATTATCAATAAAAGGTTGGACTGTTTGGACAAATGGAGGCAAGATGGCACAGTTCCGGGTTCTTCACCGTCAACTTTCCCGCGCCCGGGAAAGACACGGGTCGACTGCGCAGGCGCAACCTGACCTCCGACGGAGAGAAACTGGAACCCGCCTAGCCACGTCTACCGACCCGCCCCCGACCCGCCTATGTCCCGCCCACTGCCCTCCCACTCCCGGGCCCAGGACATAAAAGCCGCTCCCGGCGGGTGCGCGGTGTGAACTTCCTCGGCCCGTCCGCCTGCGCGGGACCCGGGAACCTCTCCCGAGAGCGCTGGAGCGAACTTCCTCGGCCCCTCCTCATATGCGGGACCCAGGAACCTCATCCGAGAACGCTGGAGCGAACTTCCTTGGCCCCTCCTCGTGCACGGGACCCAGGAACCTCGTCCGAGAATGCCGGAGTGAACTTCCTCGGCCCCTCCTCCTGCGCGGGACCCAGGAACCTCGTCCGAGAACGCCGGAGCGAACTTCCTCGGCCCCTCCTCCTGCGCAGGACCCAGGAACCTCGCCTGAGAGCGCCGGAGCGAACTTCCTCGGCCCCTCCTCGTATGCGGGACCCAGGAACCTCGTCCGAGAACGCTGGAGTGAACTTCCTTGGCCCCTCCTCGTCTGCGGGACCCAGGAACCTCGTCCGAGAACGCCGGAGCGACTTTGTCGGCCTCCACCGCTGGAGACCGGTGAACCTCACCCCTCCGTCACATTGGTTTGTAAATAAAGTTTTTTTTTGCCTTGCCTACTTGCCTTTTCTCTGGCATTTGCTCTGGGGGTTGCATTAAAGCAAATCAATATGAACTAATCACAATATGTGAACCTTGTTTGGATCTTCATTGAAACAGACTAGAAAATCAGTAACAAATAAATAATTGGAACACTCACGGAATATTTGATCATTTGAAAGAACCATTGCTAATTTTTAGGTGTTAAGATGCTACCATTATGTTTTTGTTTAAAGTTCTTCTCTTTTGGAGCTACATAGAGAAATTTTTCACAGATCGAATGAGATGTCTAGGATTTTCTTCAAAATAATGCAGAAGTAGGGGTAAATGGGTGGAAGAACACAAGTCACAGATTGGCTATGAGTAGGTAATATTAAAAGCTGGATAATCGCCTGAGGGATTATGATACAATTCTGCTTATGTTTTTGCAAGTTTTAAAAAATTTCATGATAAAAATTAAAAATAAGGCAAATTATTTATAGAAAAGGAGGTTTCTTTGTAGACAGGACTGTAAAGAACATTTGTAAAAAGGAAAGTCTTCAAGAAAACAACATAAAGTATTCATAGCCATGAGGGGGAAAAAATAGCTCAAAATCTTTTTCAAAGATCCTTAAGACCAGCATTTGGAGGCATTCTCTCACTATAGCATAATGGCCAATTTTGATAAGAAGGACACATGCAAAAATATCAAATATTATAAACTAGTTTAATCAAATATCCATTAGCACCAACTGCATTTTAACTTCCTCACAATGAGGTTGTGTTAATACCACTATCTAAATAATTCAGCTAAACATTTTTTGCTAACCAAGGTTCCATCTCTCCTGCCCAAATTCACAAAATAGATTTTTAAATTTTCTTATTTTCTCCTTTGTGTAAATTTACACTTTGGCACTTCCACTGCTACTGCAGTAAATCAGCAACATCTGAAATGCTGTGTTAGGATCTTCATTGTTCTCACCTGCAAACTGTTCCCTCACCAATTCTTAACGTATGCAAAGTCATCTTTATAAAGCACAGACATTATTATATCACGTTTTTATTTAAGCATCTCAATATCTTCCAAATTCATCTACATTAATTCTAAAATCCCCAGCCTGGCAGTCTGTGGAGGCTAAAGCAACTCCATGTTGGATGCGAATCTGCCATGTTGTCTTCTGATGAACCCCAGTTCAGAAAATGCCTCTAAGATTTCTATTCTGTCTACTGTTCTTTGATTCCTTGTGTAAGGGCATGTATTTACTGTAAATTCTGCCCTTAGGTCAAAATATGCTTGACTACAAATCCTGCCTTTAGGCAGATTCACACAGCATTCTTGCCTTTCCCTATGATTGTCCTACACATTCCTTGGCCTGTATGGTAATGCCATGGGGATCTTCTATCTTGTCTTGCCACTGCCAGAGACATAGACATGACTTCTGTTGCTAAGTTGATATTCAATGTTTCTTTCTGGGAAATTGAATTTGTCAGCCTCTTTCTTTGGCCTCTCAGCTTCCTTGGACTTTTGGGGTTAGGTTTGCATAGAACCACTCAACACATTCACAACTCTCTATGATCTAGATGTTGGCTATTTCTAATCGTCACTCACTGTATCTAATCTAAACCCCTCACAACCCACTCACCCATAAACTCTATGTTCCTTTCCTTAAATTCACTCTGCAGTTTCTTGTCTGCTTACCTCTATTTATTCCATGCCTATATTGCCCATCTCTACCACTCTTACCTTTTGCATTTGTACATACACTGCAAAGCCTGATCAATTACCAACTACTCTACAAATCATTGCTTTTTTTTTCTGCCAATTGGGATTAATCTCTCTTCCAGATTCCCTTTCCTTTGTACTTGTTCATCTAGTAGGAAATGCTTCAGTCAATTTGGATTTAAGTATATCTGTCCATTTTCACCTCTTTACTGAGATTTCCAAGAAGACAGAAACCATATTTTATCTAATCATAAGGGCTGGTTGCACTATAGGTTGCATAAAATGTTTGCTGAATTAACTACAGTGATTTTCTTAACTCCGTAAAATAACTAACACTATTCCTCCCAGTAAAAATACATGCAAAAGATCACAGAATTCAGAATTGTCATTTTGAATAAACAGTGGAGCAGAAATCCCTGTGAGATGTTTCAATCACCAGAAGAAGGAGGAAGCATACATGATAAGTGAGAGGGTCTGGATGAGGTTTGGTTTCTAAACCCTACCACCCCCATCTCTCAAAAAACCTCACCTACAAACAACAAGAAAATTGTAACTAAAACACTTTCTTATTAACTGCTGGATAAGCACGGATACTCCTTGTCTTAGCTCAGTTTTTCTAGGAAATAGAAACTAAAGCAAAGCTTAAGCACTAATATTTTATGGAGAATTAAAACATTTGAATCAGGGCACCCAAAGTGAGAAAAAAGAGAGTGAGGCAGAGAAGCATGAAAAGTACATACAAGATGGCCCTGTTCCACATAGGGACACAGCTGGTATCCCAGCTACATGGGACATCTCTGGATAGGTTACTGACCATTGGAACCATATGTTAGAGTAGGACTGGACAAGGAATTTTTCTGTGAGGGTTTATTCATGGACTTCCAATTCTATCCTATTGATTTGTATGATTTTCCTTATGTCAGTACCAAACAGTCAAGATTAATGTAGATTTGTAGTAAGTTTTGAAATTGACAAATGTGAGACTTTTGACTTTATTCTCTTTCAAGATTGTTTTGACTATTCTGGATTTCTTCCATATCTACATGAAGTTTAGAATCAGTTGACGAATTTCTGTAAAGAAGACACCAAGCATTTTGATAGAGATTGCATTGAATCTATAGCCCAATTTAGGGAGTATTGTCATCTTAACAATTTAAGTATTCCAATTAATGAACATAGGATGTCTTTTCATTTATTTAGGTCTTCTTAAATGTTTTCAGGAAGATTTTATGGTTTTCTAAGTATAACTTTTGTACTTCTCCTGTTTAATTTATACCTAAATCCAAACCATTTTTATTAAAAACAAACTTACTAACATTTAGTTTTTAGGTTTTTGTTTCCCCTCACAGTCTAATCTCTTCATGTTAGCATAGGAATTTGCAAAGAAATTGAACTAGTCGTAACATACATTTTTCTTGCCAAAACCCAAGAAGGCTGCTCTTCAGATCTGGTGTGGAGAGAAAAGCCTGAGCTTTTATGTTTACTTTCCGATTTTGCCCCCAGTCTTAAGTCTATGACATGGGTTATTTGTTTAATTTCAGAGCCTTGGTTTTCTTAACAGCAAAATAATAGTAGCTAACATAATGTAGTCCTTACTTTCCAGGCATTGTTTTAAGTGCTTTGTATATAGTACATAGTAACTAATTTAATCCTTACAGCAACTCAATGATGTAGGTTCTCTATTTTATTTCCATTTCATAGATGAGGAAACCAACACTCCAACTGGCTAAGTGATTTGTGTAATCACGTGATAAATGCTAGAACCATAAATCAGCTGATTGAGGCTGTTTAGCCTCTGAGGTCATGCTGTTCACAAAAGTATATTAATTCCTTCCTTATAGATGGTAAGGAAAATTAAATGAGAAAAAAATGCATAATGGCCCTGACAAAAGGTAGGCATTGTGTAAAAGTTGTTTTTTACTAGATAAAAATTTCCCCTATTTTAATGAAAGGCTATTGATCTTTGCACTTAATAAAAATGCTTTACCTTAGTAAGTAATGTTTTAATAAACACAGAGGAAGGAGGATTAACCATGAAACTAATAAACCTTAGGCTTTAAGTTCATTCATCTGCTTGACCCCCTTCTAAGTCCCCATACCTAATTTACAAACTTGTAATCTTTTTAAAGAAGCTCTGTCAAATTGTATAAGTTTTAGATTCCACAAAAGCTGAATCTGCCCCTGAAAGTATATTATCAGGAGGATTAAAAGATAACCCAAAGATTTCTAGTTTGGAAGAATTAAGTGGGAGTGTCACCTATAACTGAGGCAAAAGAAAAAAAGGAAGAGGAAGAGATTTGAGGAAAGAAGAAATTTTATTTTATATGTCTTCAATTATGAATATGAGAGGAACAATGAGTTAGAGATGTCCTATTGGACAGGCACTAGAACAAAGATCCCAGTGCAAAATGTCAGCAGTGTTGTGATTGGAAAACCTCTATTAGATTGGATCAAGGAAGAGACTGAAGAAAACATCATTGAGAAAAGGATGAGAATCAGCATTTCTGCAAGGAGAGAGAGTTGAACTGCATTCTAAAAGTATTATGCAGAAATACAAGAAGTACAAATTGGCTAGCATTATTTCCATTGTTTCAGGGCATACTAAAAAGGCCATCATACTGTCTTGTGAGTGGTGTCCACCATCTTTACTCTGCAACTGCATTGTCAGGGTGATGATTCTCAGATGAAGTAACACAAGTTAATTATGTCCAGGATAATAGAGTTGTGAATAACATGCAGATGCTCAACATCTGCTAATCCCAAATTGAATAACTCTTCAAGTTAATGCCTTTTTGTAGGCCATGGAAGAGTTGCTGACATATAGACACCCAAATGTCTATTCTGCAAATTTTGTTTTGCATCTAGTGTTAGGGTGTGTCCAGATTTACCGGTATGATTCCATGACACTTATGGTTTAAATTAGTTGCTTTAGAGAGAAATTGAAAATGAATTATTGCGTTGTCAATTTTCAGAGATAACAGCAGGGACTATCCATGTGGGTATTGTGAATGGGTAGGTTGTGGGGAAAGGAACCTTATACCCACACACACACAGAAAACCTACATCTAAATAGTCCTTTTTCACTATTCTTGATCAGTTCCTTTAATATTCCTCCTGCGGTGTACATTAAGCCCAAGAATGCATGTGTAGGGCAAGAGAGGTGTAGGGGTGAGATATAGGGAAGGATCCCGACACATTCTTTCTGTACGTAATCTTAAGTCATGATAAAACTCCTTACAACTCTCTTCTCTTCTCTACAATTGCTCCAATTGGTTTTTTAGCATCTTGCCCTCCATATTTGACTAACACTATTGTCTTTCTTCTAACTATGGTCTTGGATCTTCTCAATTATCTCTGATCCCCACTGTATGGAGCTATCTTGTTTTTATTTGTTTCATTTTTTTTTTTGTTTTCTACATTTGCTTTGTTTTCTGCCTAGCATGCATTACTCTTCTCCTTCTTCTGGTAACACCACCTTGATTTTCTTTTAGGAAGTTACCTATTCAATCTGTATGGGTTGGGTAGGCAGCCCATTCTTCATACTCCAGAACTAGATCTTGGACCTATGCCTGGACAGTTTGTGTATTACATTCCCCTGGCCATAGTGATTAGTCCACAGGTAGCCTTACAGCCCAGGTTAATCCAGAACGATTTAATCCCGGGACATTTTCTAAATTTCTAGGATGCTTTATTTCTGCCAGATTTGTTCACCTGTGAGGATTTCAGTCTGATATGCCAGCAATCATTTGTCTTAAAAGGGTCTGCTTGGAAATGAGACTGATAAAGCAGAGCATATCTACAGGATGGAAGGCGAGAGATAGGAGGAAGAGAAAGACGAAGTAACACAGAGAAAAAGACAAAGAATGATAGAGGGAGAGAATGACAGAATTCCGATAAATCATTTGTGCTTTATGATTCAGGTGGACCTGAAGATCCATTCTCAGACTTTTATTAGTTAAACAAATGGTTGAATTTTTACTAACTACATGCAAAATCAACTTGACTAATGCCTTTCCTTGTTTAATAGATAATTCTTAGAGGCACTGGGAATAAACAGTGAAAAGGATGGAAGCAGTTCTCATAGTCTAGTCAGGAAGGTAAATTTCAAACAAGAGAACACAAGAGTACTAACTATTAAGGAAAACTTACAGGGTGCTATGGACACACAAAGCACGGGGACTAATCTGGTCAAAAGAGTTAGGGAACTAGTCTTCCAAGGGAAACCCCAATAATGCAGATTCATGCAATTGGCTTAGTTTGTATACTCGTTATCTAGTGCCATAAACAATAGCTTAGGATCTGAAAACAGTGGATTTTTTTTTCATGGTTATTGTGGGGCAGGAATCCAGGAGCAGCTTATGTGAGTGATTCTGGCTCAGGGTCTCTCACGAGGCTGCAATTAAGGTGTTGGCTGAAGTATGGTCATCTCAAGGCTAAGTGGAAAAGGATCCACTTCTAAGCAGCCTCAGGAGGTTGGCTTCTAAGCTCACTTATCTGAGCTTCTCCACAGAGCTACCTAACAACAGAGCAGCTGCCTTCCCTCAGGGTTAACGATTCCAAAGATCATGAGAGAGTATTCCGAGACTGAAGCCACTGTCTTTTTATAACCTAAGTTTAGAAGTGACATATCTTTACTTCTGCCATATTCTGTTCACTGGACGCAAATCACAAGGTCATGTTTATATTCAAGGGGAAGGGATTATACTAGAACATGCATACCAGGAAGTGGGGATCACTGGAGGACGTCTTAGAGGTTGCCTCCCACAGTTAGTGTTATCCTAAAAGTACATCTTAAGACAAGGATGTAAGTGAAAGCAGTTTATTGGAAAACTGATCCCAAGCAATACTATGAGGAAGTTGGGAGCAAGACAGGAAATGGAGGGCAAATGACACGTGGTCTTTAATGAGTGGATTACAGCTCTGGGCCACTGGGTTCCATCCTGCTGGGGTCTCTGTGAGAGACTGTATGAAACACTGCTCAGAATTGTCCCATCGGCCAGGTGCCGTGGCTCATGCCTGTAATTCCAGTACTTTGGGAGGCCAAGGCGGGCGGATCACAAGGTCAGGAGATTGAGAGCATCTTGGCGAACATGGTGAAACCTCGTCTCTACTAAAGTACAAAAAATTAGCCAGGTGTGGTAGTGCATGCCTGTAATCCCAGCTACCCGGGAGGTTGAGGCAGGGAAATCGCTTGAACTGGTAGGCAGAGGTTGCAGTGAGCTGAGATCGTGCCACTGCACTCCAGCCTGGTGATAAGAGCAAGACTCTGTCTCAAAAAAAATAAAAAATAAAAAATAAAAAAGAATTGTTCCACCAAGGGGTTAAGAAAACTGGAGTATTTATTCGCCATCTCCTGTCCCATGTATCTTTAGGATTACCTGGAGTTGTCTGCAAGGATATGGACAAACACAAGCAATGTCTGCTCTAGTTGCCTTAAGGAGTACTCCTGTCTATTATTATTATTATTATATATTTTTTGAGACAGAGTCTCACTCTGTCTGCCAGGCTGGAGTGCAGTGGCATGATCTCGGCTCACTGTAACCTCTGTCTCCCAGACTCAAGCAATTCTCCTGCCTCAGCCTTCCGAGCAGCTGGGATTATAGGCATGTGCCATCACGCCTGGCGAATTTTTGTATTTTTGTAGAGACGGGGTTTCGCTATGTTGGCCAGGCTGGTCTTGAACTCCTGACCTCAGGTAATCCACCCACCTCAGCCTCCCAAATTGCTGGGATTATAGGCATGAGCCACCACACCTGGCCTACTCCTGTCTATTTAACCTCGCTCCTGGGACTTTCTTCCCTTAGCTGTCATATCCCACTCACACGAGGCCAGATCTCATCCAGCCTCATGTGAGTGGGATGTGAGAATCAAGGAGGGAAAGTAGTTACCAAACTCGCTCGATCATAACAGTCACCTGGAGTTTTTATGGCCCAGACTCTCTCTATATATCTATATAAAAAGAGATATTTGGCTCATTTGAAATTACAAAACTCTCCAAATAAAATCTCACCTGTTAAAACATTCTACTCTACTGGAGGAGATAAGGTAGGCACAAAATAGCCATTGTACAAGAGAGTCCAACACTAGCGTCAAACATCATAGGAGAGAAATGGGATCCCTTTATGGATAAAGAATTATTTGACTGGATTTTGAACAGCAAGAATATGGTAATCTTTAGATAGAGGCAACTGTGTACCTTCTAGAAAGACCAGAAATATGCTTTGACAAGAGGCGTGATGTGCCAGAGAGATTTATGGGAGAAGAGGTTGGAATTTGAGTCCAGACACAGGAAAGGTCTAAATGCTGTGTTATGAATTAGATTTCACTGGCTGGTGGGGATTGATTAAAGTGTTTGAGATACTTGTCACATAGTCATACATGGTAAAGCAATAATATCTCATCTCAATGAACATTCACACCTCATACTTAGGGACAATGAACAGGGTGAAAAATGGAATTTGTAAGATTGAATAAAAAGTTATGTTTGATGTAAATAGTTTTGTAATTATTATTATACAGTATTATCTGTAAACTCTTTAGCATTCCATATACTCTGGATAAGAGGTTGAAAACTTATTCTATAAAGAGTGAGATAGTAAATATTTGAGGCTCCATAGGCCGTATTGACTCAGTTCTTCTCTTGTGGCATAAAAGCAGCCATGGACAATATATGAATAAATGGATGAGACTGTATTCCAATAAAACTTTGCTTACAAGACAGGCCAGATTTGGCCCTTTGGCCATACTTTGCTGACCCTTGCTCTAGATCAATGCTTCTCAAATTTGAATGTGCAGAAATCACTGGGGATTGGTTAAAGTTAAGATTATGATTCTGTGGGTGTGAGGTGGACCTCTGCATTTCTAACAAGCTCCTAGGTGAGGCAGATGCTGCTGGTCCTTGGACCACACACTGAGTTACAAGGGGGAACTATAGTGAATTTTCAACTACAAATGTTTCTGTATTCGAACTTTGATGTATCTTCCCCCACTTACCTCTAGGACTTTATCCCTTATATAGAGTGAAGACACAATAAGCCTGTTTCCCTCAAACTTGCCTGATGTTAAAAGTCATTGAGATACTTGCTTTTTATAGAGATTCTCGGGCTCTTTGCCATGGAGATTCTAACCTATCCAGGGGTCTGGGACGGGACCCAGAATCTGGATCATTAAAGCCCCAGGCGACTGTTATGATCGAGCAAGTTTGGTAAGCACTGGGTTAACCATCACAGAGTCATTCTCCATCTCCTGCAATTTTCCTTCACACTCAGGAGTGGCCAGCACTGTGATACAGCCAGGAATAAGGAGCAGTGCGAGGCATTGGCAACAGAAGGACGTACAGATGCTGTCTCTGCCTAAATGATCTTTCATCTCAGGCATCAGTGCTACAGGCAGTACATTCCCTTAGAGAATTCAAAGGACCATACTCTTAAGCACATATTAATTATAGGAATATAGTCACTCAACCACTCCCCAGTGAATGTTGTTTTACTTTCTTCTTCAATTAAAGCCAACCTTGAAAGAATTGGGAGTGATATTTACACTCCTCTAAGGAAAATGGAGGTAAACACACCTAACACTTTCAGTGTAAAAAAAAATACTTAACTAATACAACCAGAAATTACAGTATATCCTGGGTACTTCAGGCAGAGACTTTTTGATCCATGTCCAGAGAAAAAGCTCTTTTTAGAGAGAGAAGTAATTTTTTCTGACCAGTCAAAAATTAGCACTGAAAAAATACATGGGTTTTCTTTAAGACAGATCTTTCCAACCAAAATGCTGCAGTCTTGCAAAAAAGAAATGAATTATTTAAATTATCAGAAAATAATTTATGTAAATAAAAATATATTAATAATGGTGCTTTTGAACAATGTAGGCTCAAACAGACCCTAAGAGAAGAAATACTGTTGCTCTAGTGGTTTAGAATTGTTTGTCCTAGAATATTCTAAACTCCTGGGAGGAAGTGGGAATCCTCTGCTTTTGCTTGTATTTGTAATGCCTCTTCAAGATTCTCTTGTCCCTGCAGCCCCACCTAGTAATGGCTTTTTACGTACTAAAAAGGACAGCTCAAATTCCATGACTGGCCAGGTGCAGTGGCTCATGCCTGTAATCCTAGCACTTTGGGAGGCCAAGGTGGGTGGATAGCTTTAGGCTAGAAGTTTGAGACCAGCCTGGCCAACATGGTGAAACCCTGTCTCTACTAAAAATTCAAAAATTAGGCCTGGCCCGGTGGCTCACACCTGTAATCCCAGCACTTTGTGAGGCCAAGGCGGGTGGATCACCTGAGGTCAGGGGTTCGAGACCAGCCTGGTCAACATGGTAAAACCCCATCTCTACTAAAAATACAAAAATTAGTCGGGCGTGGTGGCAGGAGAATCACTTGAACTCGGGAGGCAGAGGCTGCAGTGAGGCGAGATCATGCCACTGCACTCCAGCCTGGGTGACAGAGTGAGACTCCATCTCAAAATAATAGTAATAGTAATAATACAAAAATTTGCCAGGCATGGTGGCACGTGCCTGTAGTCCCAGCTACTTGGGAGACTGAGACATGAGAATTGCTTGAACCCAGTAGGCAGAGAGGTTGCAGTGAGCCAAGATCATGTCACTGCACTCCAGCTTGGGCAACAGAGCAAGCCTCTGTCTCAAAAAAAAAAAAAAAAAAAAAAAAAAAAAAAAAAAAAAAAAAAGGCCATGACTGCCCCTAGAAGACTCCTCAAACATTCAATTCATGGGACAATTACCAAATGACACACTTTCATGTACCTAACAGAGTCTCAATTCCTAAGGTCAGGCCTTTTCCTAACTTATGCAGCCTCACCTTTCACTAATCCCCCACTCACCAGGGATACTTGACTGTAGAGATTTCAACTTCTTTGAAGTCTCCTGAGCATGCCATGCTTGACCATTTCTCAGTTGCAGGTGTTCTCTCTGCTTAGAAACCTGCTCCTACATCACTCCTCCTCTCCCCTCTGTCTGCTCAACAAATTTCAACTAATACCTCAAAATCAACTCAAGCACAGCCTTCTCTGTGAAACCATCTCTGATTTAGGAGCATAGTACTATCTCCGTGTTTCCACTGAGTCTTATACCTGCTCTCACCAATGAATTTATGAAATCATATTATTTCTATTCATTTGTTGCTTTAAATCTATTTCCAAAGAAAACTAAAAACTTGGGAACATGGATGATGCCGGTTCATCTTTCTAGTTCCAGTTCTGCTCCCCAATAGAGTACTTGACACAAAACAGGCTGGATGCATGTTTGAAAATGCTGATGGCAATGCAGGAATGAATGGATAGACAGGGTGAAGATATTTACACAGAATTAGCTGTCAGAGCTGATCTTAGCTAATTGGATGATGAACAATTAAGCTATTATCCTATAGTTCCTGAAATCTCCTACTTAAGAACAAGGTCTGGTTTCCAGGCTTTTAATCCATTAAATCTATGCTTGTACCAAGCAGCTGGCATCTCATAAAAACAGGTTTCCAATACCCTCTGATCAGACACAATCTTAGTCTGAACCACTTGTCCTAACCTACCCTACACACTGCACTTCATGTGTTTCTGACCACTCTGGCTCATAGCCTCATTACACATTCTCCTATTTGCAAGCTCACTACATTCTTCATGCCTGAACTTGGTCCTGCTTTCTGACTAGTTTGGGTTCTTCTTCTTGACTACAACTTGAATTTTCCCTCTAAAATCATGGCGCCCTGTAAGTGGGCACCTCTTAGTATCCAGCCTGCCCTCAGAACTTCTTTGACTAGAGGTCTTGCTGGACTCACTCCCAGCCTTCTGAATGGGATGCAAATGCAGGGGGTTACCTTGACCCACTAGTTGAGACACTATGTGACTCACCTCAATTTCCCAATGTGGGAAATTGACCCACATTGCAAATACTAGGAAAGAAAGGGAGGAAGTTGAGTCAAAAACAGTCTCTACACCATGTCAGCTGGTATATTTTGCTCCATTTTAGAGCCATTTACATTTGTCCCCAAAAATGATTTTACCATTAGTATTGAGGTCTTTGAGAGAAAGATGCATTGAAATGAAGAAAGAGAAAACAATCTTAGAAGAGTATAGAGGTAGGTGATGAAGGGATAAGTGAAAAGGTGAAAGAAAACCAATTTGGTATAATCACCTATAGTGGCATATTTAGGGTAGAATAGTTTTGCACCTGATGGTGAATTATCTACTAAGCCTGGTCAAAGTCCTATTGCAGAGAAGGTGGAAAAAAAAAGTGGTTAAAGAAAAACTACCGGCCAGGCGTGGTGGCTCACGCCTGTAATCTTAGCACTTTGTGAGGCCAAGGCAGGTGGATCGCTGGAGCTCAGGAGTTCAAGACCAGAGTGGGTAACACAGAGAAACCCCTTTCTACCAAAAATGCAAAAATTAGCCAGTAGTGGTTGCAGGCACATGTGGTCCCAGCTATTTGGGAGGCTGAGATGGGAGGATTGCTTGAGGATCACTTGAGGCTGCAGTGAGCTGGGATCACATCACTGCACTCCAGCCTGGGCAACAGACTGAGACCCTGTCTCAAAACAAAACAACAACAACAACAACAACAACAACAACAACAACAACAAAAAACTACCACAGCAACAAGACAGAAAGAATCAAGGTTTCATTACTGTGAATCTGTGGAATTCTTGCATTTCACTATTACAGGAGACAGAAATAAATTTCTATGTTAAAACCATGACAGAAAGAAACTGTCAGCCTCACCTAAGCTGGCAGGAGTTGAGCAGTTAAGGTTTGGAAGGCCGTTATGATAAAGATGGGAAGAAGACAAGGAGATCTGGTGGTTAATAGCAAATATTAGTTGAGTCAGGAAGATGTGGGCTTGAATCTCAGATCTGTTCTTTTTAAGGCAGTGGGACCTTAGAGAAGTTACTTAGCTACACTATTTGCCAATTTTATAATCTATAAAATTAGAATAAATATACCTAACTTTCAGATTGCTTTAAGGATTAACTATAATAATTCATGAAGAGTGGTTGGTGTAATGTGGTTATTATAAATATTATTGAAACTATATACTATATTATTTTAAAACTTGCTTCTATCATGCTAACGTCTGCTATGTCTTCAGAAAAGATGATGGCTTGTTTAATTTCCACTATTCTGGACAATGTCCTTGTTTAGTTTATAGAATAAGAATAATGCCTGACTCTCCAGTGGTCACAACTGTTAGACTGTTATTGATAAACCAGAATACAAATCAACACGTTTTGGTTTTCTTTTCTTAAAATCAGGTTTCCTGTATTTTGCTAAGGAATTCTCTCATCAATAATTTCATTGGCAACCCCATTCATTTCAATTATTCAGAATGAATGGAAAAATTTTTTGGATACATCCTTAATTCCTCTCTTTCACTCCATATCCAAATCAAGGGTTAGTTCTCTCAGCTCATCACCTTCACTGCTACCAGCATAGTCCAAGTTGCCAGAATTACTGCGAAAACCTCCTCAATAGTTTTGCTGATTTTACCCTTGCTCTCCTAAAGGAGCCAGAGTGATCCTTTAAAACCATCTTTCAGATTCATGCCCCTCCAGTGCCCAATATCCCCCACTGTCTTTTCATTTCACTCAGAGGAAAAGCCAGAATCTCTCTGATGGCCTTTCAAGCCTCGCATGAGCGACATCCTGCTTCCTCTTGCACCGTATCCCCTACCACGTTCATTCTTCCCCCATGCTTACTCCACACAAGCTACACCAGCCTGCACACTCATCCTTCAGCATGCCAAGCATATTCCTGTCTCACAGCATTTGTTCTTGTCTGGAACACTCTTCCTTAAGCTATGTGCATGACTTCCCCATGCCTCTGATGTCTCAACCAAAATGGGGATGGCTACTGTCTTGGCCCAGGTTCTCCCAAAAGCACAGCCAAAGAAAAGGCTTGAATTCAAGTGGTTTGGGAGGGACTTGATCTCAGGGAAATAAGTCAGGGATGAAGTAGAAAAATCTAAATCAAGGTACATTATGAAATCTGACCAATGTTGTAGGTAACCAGAGTTCAGTCTAGATGGCTCCCTTCAAGAATCATGTAGAATGCTCCCCAGAATTATCTTCCCAGATGAGAAAAAGGGGAGCATTTATCCACAGCCCCTCATCTCCAATTGGTCAAGGGTTGCCCGTGCCATGTTACCCTCCTTGAACAAGTGAGCACGTGCATGTACCAAGATGACTATGAGGGATAACCCTCAGAAGGGCAGAGAATCCCCTGTGCAGACTAGAGATGCGAAGTACAACTAAACTGAAGTGCTGTTAGACTGGAGATGCAAAGTAACTAAATTGAAGTGTCGTTAGTTGATGCCTATGTGAATCTGACTGCTGCAGGGAAGTATGAAATAAGAAAGAGCTGAGAAGATATGAGCTGGAACTCAAGAGCTATGTATACTTCCCTACCCACTTTATCCAAAATAGCACCCCATCCCTACCCTGTCACTCCCTACACTCCCTGCCCCATTATTAGCACTACATGCATTCACTTGCTTATGGGCTCAAAGTTCTCCCCTATGAGATTATAAGCAGAATGACATCAGGAGCTTAGTGTATTTTGTTCATTATAGTATTCTGAATTTCTGCAATGGTGTCTAATGTATAGTAACAACTAATTATGGAAAGAACGGTACAGTATCTACAAACTGGTGTGTGTGTGTGTGTGTGTGTGTGTGTGTGTGTGTGTGTGTGACGGGTGTGTGGTAGGGAAGAAAAAGAAAGAGGAGGAGAAATATCTAAGTATCAGGCTGTCCTTATACAGTCAAAATATAAGGGTGGTTTCCCCCATTGACGTATCTGCCCATCCAACTTTTCTTACAATTCAGGATGCTGTCTTTCCCCTAAAGTGAAGTTAAACTACAACAGGTGTCAACAGAAAGCCTGTTATGCACTAGATTAGTGGTTCTCCAATGCTAGCATGCATCAGAAACACCTGAAGCACTTGCTAAAACACAGTGTGCTGAGCGCCCAGATTTGTCAGGGGCTTCAGAATGTGCATTTGTAACAAATGACACTGAAGCTGCTGGTCTAGGCACCACATTTTGGAAATGAATACATTAGACCATTCTTGTAGCCTCTTGCAGTGGGTATCTTGCCCATTACATAGCCTGCCCCAGGACTGGTAAGACCCAAGGGAAGAAGCAGGTTTGTTTCACATAGGCTGCTACAAAGTTCAGTACAGCTCTGCTTTGTTGGAGAATTTACAAGGTCACCATTCAACATGGGATTTACTTACTACATTCAGCTAATCCCAATGAAGAGTTCAGGCCTGTTTAAGAGCTCTCTTTACAGTCAATACTAGAACCATATTTTTTAAATAAACCATATCTTTCTTTAATTGGCGTGTCTGAGTAGAAGCAGAAAAACAGGATATGCAGACCAGAGTAACAACAGTGAAAATCTCAGAAAACATGAGGAAAATGAAAAAAGGCAATCCCAATTTAGGGGCAGGGCTCTTTTATGCTTGACAACTTTGGAGGAATCAAACAGATTTCCTTTGAAGAGAGGAAGAAATCTCAAGACAAATAATTAGCTCTCCATTCTACAGGAAAAGGTAGTTTTCACTACTGGCAGCAGCTGGCTGCTACTATTGCTTTTAACACCATAGTTCTCAATCAAAACCAGTTGCCAGGCTGGGCACGGTGGCTCACACCTGTAATCCCAGCACTTTGGGAGGCCAAGGTGGGTGGATCATGAGGTCAGGAGTTCGATACCAGCCTGGCCAACATGGTGAAACCCTGTCTCCTCTAAAAATATAAAAATTAGCTGGGTGTGGTGGCGGGTGCCTATAATCCCAGCTACTCAGGAGGCTGAGGCAGGAGAATCATTTGAACCCTGAAGGCAGAGGTTGCAGTGAGCTGAGATGGTGCCATTGCACTCCAGCCTGGGTGACAGCGTGAGACTCTGAAAAAAAAAAAAAAAAAAAAAATCCTGCCAGCTGCGCTGATTTCACTGGGTGATTTGGCGACAAAATCAGATGTGAGAGACAGCAACGCAGTGTGTTAATGGTGGGTCTATGACATTGCTTTCCACAGTGGCCATTTAGGAGGTGGAAGAGATACAGGATGTTATTCCAGAAAATTAAACATCTCATACCCTGCCATGCCCTCCCACACATTCCACCACCTTAGATAAATTTGGCTTTATTTTATTTTACCGTATTTTTTACTTAGCCTTGACATGAAACTCAATTAGCCATATTTTAATAGGGTCTATTTCTGGGTTAGGTTTCACTAGTGTTAGTATTTTTCAACAACAAATGCTGTTTATGATTCCATGAATAGAAAGTCTCTGATGGCACAAGATTAACAAAGCTAATTATTAGGGAATATAAAATTAATTTACTAGCGATTTAGCCCACTAGCTAATCTACCAGAGAGTTGAATCTCTCTCTAGCTAGGGCAGTTTTTATTCCTATTGGTTATGATAAACTTGGGAATTTCCTTCAAAGGTTATTCTAATTCCAAAAACATCTTCTGAGCCTTTTTTATTCTGAAATTCTGGTGAAATTGTGCATCACTTTGTATACCAAGGGTTTGAAATTAGAGTTATTTACTAAGCCTTTTTAAGCAAAAATATACTTATAAGATGCATATTTGAAGATATCTATATATAATATAGATATATAGAAACAATATACTATATAGTTATAAATGCTATAAAGATGCAGCATGAAGATGCAATTCTCAACCAATGACCTTTCAGCCAAACTGGAACTTTTACATATAGCCCTTGCAATTATCCTCTGAAATCTCTGTCAATTCTTTAAGGCTTGTCTCACTTTCAGAATTTTATAAATAAGTATTATTACCCCCTTTAAATATAAAAAAAGCAAATAAAACTGTAAACTCGGTATATTTTTAGAATAATATCTAGAATTCTCTGTTAGGCTTTATCATGTAGCAAATTCCCAGACAATCAAACCTAAAATTTTGCAAGACTTATACTTATTTTTTACCTATCTATTTACATTTTCCAACAAAATATTCTCTGGAGAAGTCTCTTTATTTGTATTCTTTAATATAACAGTATTGCTTGATTTCATGTGATCACAGCCTTGCCTTAACAGAATTTGCCTATATGGGGACTGTCCAGTCTTCAGTTCTAGTTGCAGATGTGCCCTCACAAGCCCTTACTGCATTCTTTTATTTCCTCCTGTTCCCACACTGAAACTGAGCTGCTCACTTGTTCCAAGCAGGGAATGACAAAATACAAACTTCCTTAGTCAACTGCTGGGGAATGACTATCTTTAATTGAAAGTGCATTTATAAAATTGGAGACCTTTTGAAAACTCTGAAACCAGGCTTGGGTTGGCATGGTGGAATCCCCAGAGGTACTGCCAGAATTATGCCATGTGAAATCTCACCAGGCAGCCTCTCCCAGGTGACACAGGGTCTAAGGGGTGCCCCCCAACAAGCATTAGAATCCGTTGAGATGTGAAGAAAATAAAAATATGCACTCTGAACACTAATGCAACCCTCTAGTTAAACATACACAAGATCTTTTTCAATATTAAGCAAAATGCATGGACATTTAGTCTACTTCAGTGTAAACCCCCACATCTCAGAACCATTAACACTGAAGTGGTGTCTAAGGACCTATACAAAACAACTCTGGAAAATGCTTCTTGTGCAAAAAAGCAACTCTCAAAGCAGGATAGCAGAGCTCTACCGTTTCATTATTGTTGGTTTTGTGCTCACTTTGGCAATAAATAAGAAGCAAATTGCAAATTGAATACTTCTAAGACTCGATTTTTTTCTGTGTGCTTGAAGAACCTAACCAGTTTACAATAAATAAAAACTCGTGTATGTGTGTGTGTGTGTGTGTGATTTACTCATTAGATACGTAAGTAGCTGGTGGCTTCTCATTGCACATTTAGAAGCCATAGGGTAATATTGCATCACCAACCACTGTAACACATCATGAATCCTGTTGTTGCACTGCATTGCGAGCCCTCATTGCTTATATCCAATTCCACAGCACTGTGCATCTGGTTCACAGGGCCTCATAGCCTTCTTCTCTACCTCAATGTGGCCAGGACTCTTTGGTGTGGGTGAGTCTCCTCTAACATAATGGATTCTGGAGAAGCAGTCAAGTGAATAAAAGGGGATACAATTCAGAAGTGGCTTTTGTCTGCACACTACAGAATCTTCATGGAGCCAATCAAAATTTTAAGAATAACTTTAGAAATGCCCCTTTCTTTGGGGTTCCTATATATTCTTAGGTAATTTCCAGAAAAAGTAAGACTGCTATAATGTTTGCAGAAGGAAGAATTTTCAGCCATGGACAAAAATTAAAATTTCTGGTAACCAGAGAGAATTGGGTGGCACTGGGGAGTTTGGAAGTAAACGGAAGTTAAGTTTGAAGGTTTAATAAATTATCTAGATAGCAAAAACACATATAAACTTTGTTTTTACTTAATAACATATATTTGGCCTTAATGAGTCAATGGGGCTGATAAAGGAGACAAAAGCCATAGGAATTGTGGCTTTGATTTCAGACTCTAGTTTCCGGAGATAACAAAGGGTAAATTTTCCAGGTCCTGAGTTTCTCATCTTAGGATCTCAACTTAAGGAAAGTCGACCAGAAACCTCCAAGTTTCCTTCCAGCTTTCAGATTCCATAATTACAACTTAAATAAATTTATGATTCTGCTGCCACGATTTCAGGGCACCAACACTGATTTATCTGAGAATCAAAAGTAAGAGAATAGAAAACATGTGTTCTACCTCATTTTTCTTTACTCCTTAATATTATGGTAGGTCCATGGCTCTAAGAATACTTATAGGATCTTCAGTTTACATGTCCATTCAACAAGACAAGATACGTCTTGCAGAATAACTATTCTTTTTCTGTTACTGCATCATGTCACTGTATCTATAAAATATTGTGGTAGAATCATGTCATACAGTGAAATGCAGTGACACATGAAAAGGTTCTTTGCTTAGTTTGGGTCACTCTAGCTATCCAGGTTGTTGCTATATAATCCCCCAACCCAACCGCATCATTGCACCATCCTAGGCTTTAACCACTCATTAGGAACCTGGTCTTTGAATTTGAATACAAACTGTATAAACAGCAATAACGAGCAAAATGAGGCAGATTCATGGGCCTCATTAGTTGCTAATCCTGATCAATGACAGGCTCTACTATGTGACTTAAATATTTCTTCTTCTAGATAGATGTTAATAGGAAAATAAACAATATTATTCTTGAGCAGTGCAATAATTGTGTATTTAAATGTGCATATATGGTCTGTATATACTAAGTGAATAAATATTAAATGCCTACTACATTCAAAGCATACCTGAATCTATTAAAATGTTACAACGTTTTTCTTCACCTACAAAATATCATTCAATATCATTTAATCAACCAGCTACATGTCTATCTTAATTGCAGACAAAGACTTTCTGGACAAACTGTCACTTTCTTATTCTCTTGACACACATCAAGTGGGCGTTTCCCATGAAGTGTGCCTAAACCTGCTGGGCCCATGGTGGAACTTGTGCTTAGAGGAGCACACGCTGTTGTTCAGAAGCATGAACACCTAATATTGCAAACTATTCTGCCATATACACACATAATACACACACCACACGAAACTCAACATCTCACTCTGAACATTTTTACGTCATTGCCATGTTGCAGAACACATTCTGTTTCTCCACATTTTAATTCTGAACTACAGCTAATGAAGCGCCTGCTTTCTTCCTGGCAGCAGCACAATCCAGATGTGCAGCCCCATGGAGGGAATTGCTCCAACAGTGTCATCTGGGTATCACCTTCCACTGTCTGGTTTCCTCAGTAGATCCCAATGTGGCGATGCTCTGTATCATCCCAATTTCAATGACTTTCACACCATTCTCCCAGAAATGTGAGAAATTTGTTCCTTATATGTCTCAAAACTGAGACGGAGCAAATCACAGGTACAATTAATTGTCACTTTTAAATAATTGAGAAAAGGAAAATCATTTTCCCTACTTTTGTGTGTGGTAGTATGTTCTATTCTTATATCAAGGTTTGGGCTGAGTGCCTGTAGGCAGATGCATAAGCTGCTCTGGACTGAAGCTGAATTCTTAATTATTTTGCTCTAGGTTGAAATCACACATGTTTGTGTGTAATAGCCCCACCACGGGTTCCTCTTAGACAAAAGAGCCATTGTTTGTGGCTTAGGCCCTGCAGTCTTTTGAGCTTCTGTGGTTCTAGGCAGAAATAGTAATTCAATCAGTTCAACTATACACAAAATAGGAAGTGATTCTGTCAAATTTCTCTGTTTCAGACATATTCAACCCTTATTTGAAACCATTTTGCCCAGTTTTCATGGAGGCTGTATTTTAATGGCTTGCATTACTTGGATATTATATAAAGGCAAAGCCCTGATTTTCTCTAATAGCTTTGATATTAAAGAAGCAATTCCCATATGATTTTACCAAATCAATTGTCCTACATCTTCATGGCTGCTATAGCTAATGGGCCATAGTTACTCCAAATATCTTTGAAAATTCTTTGAAAAAGGAAATAAAAGAAGGGCAAAAGAAGGATGTTTCAGAACAAATTGGTGCAGTAACTGAATGACACTTCCTTAAAAGTACACTGGTGTTATTCTTATGATCCCAGGAACAGCATCTCCTATACTTTCTCTTGTTGTCTTGGTGCCAAGTTGTTTCAAAACAGTGTGATGTTGCTACAGATGGAGTCTATCACTACTTTCTAATATTCTTCACCATTAAAGTAGATGGTAAGATTTACTGAACACTAAAGGTATGCATAGTCTGGTGGGTAGATTCAATGGTGTGGTATTTCTCGGCTCTTCGATGTTCACTGTTACATGCGATTTGGAGAAGATACTGACTATCCTAACAGTGAATAGTCAGTCAATCAATGGGACAGATGTGATCAGAAGCTTTAAATTTTCCTTTTTCCCTGTCAATAGCTAATTCTAGGGTCTCAAGCAAGGTACTTAACTTCTCTTTGTCTCATAATTCTTGTCTGTTAAAGAGGTTAGTATTCACCATATTTTTTAACATCCAAATTCATTTACTAAATAGAAATGCTTACATATAAAGCAGATGAAAGTAATTCAGATATTAGTGTTCATTTTCTAAGTTCAAATTCATATGGTTGACTGGCCCTCCAGCAACTCCTAGGACCATATAGACAAGAGAACCTCACTCTAGGTGTGATGAAATCTTCAAATGATGCTGGATCTCTGAAGATTTTATACTGCTGCCTTATCTGCACTGCATCTCCAACTTCTGAGATTTTTACAAGAGAATGAAACCTTTAGTTTTTAAGCCACAGTTATTTAGATTTTATTTCCATGCAGCTGAATCTAATCCTAATTAAACAAGTTGTGTTCCCCTGCAAAAAAGCTGAATTACCTTTCCTATTTTTATAAGAAGTGTCAGGAAGGGAGTCCTGCATTGAAAGTAACTGAGACTAGAGGGATTAGATGATTTTCTGTGCAAACTTATCTTCCTTACGCTTCTTTTTGTCAACTGTACCACTGAAGGTCTTACATATTTGCAATGGTAAAAAAATCAAACTAATACTCACTTGTCCAGGGCTTAGAGAAGAAAGGGAAGATGTAGAATTGAGAAAAGAGAAGGAAGATAGTGAATGCTTACAAAGGAAACAAATTATATATCATTGATTGGGGACTTTCAAGGTCATACAATATATCCAATGCCTAATTCCCTGTAGACTTTACACTCCACCCTAGTGTAGCAGGTAGGAAGGGTTAGATGTGCAGAAATATGTATTACTCATCCCATTTTACCCATGCTCAAAATAAATGTATAAGCTAGTGGGGTAGATAAGCTCAGAAAGAAATACATGCCAATACTTTATCCCTCCCAAATTGGTTAACCAGTCTCTACTGGAACATTTTCTGTGATCTGCTCTCATTAGCCTCTGCCTCAAATGTACAGGTAGTGTTGATTGGTTTCTCTATCCAAAATAGCACTCCACCACTTTATCCTTTTCTCTTTATAGCACTTAGCTCCTCCTGACATATTGCGTATTTTTGTTCCTCTATTTATTGACTCCATACTCCTCAGCTACAAATGAAAGCTCTATAAGAGCAAAAACTTTATTTTGTCCACTGCTTTATTTACTGTGCCTAGAAAAATACCTGGTACATAATAGGTATACAATAAATATTTACTGAATAGATCAATTTTTAAGAAATTTATTTTTACTATTGTGCCCAAACACGCCATGATTATTTAAGTTTATTTCACTTCGATTTATAGCTGGATTCATTTTGTGTTGTATTTCACTTTATGATAGTGAAAGAAAGCTATTTACATCTCATGCTAATATCTTGACAGTGAAATCAGATGCCAAATGGCAACTTCTTTGTATTAATCCTTGATAAGTATGCTAAAATCACATCAAATATCTTTAATGCCTTTTCCATATGACAGCTTGTCAATTACTGGGAGACAGTTATCATATCCAACTGTACTATACCTCACCAATATTCTCTTATTCAAACTAAAAGTCTGCAGTTCCTTAAACCATTTTTCATATGGCTTATCATGTCTCTTCATTATTCTTGTTACTTCCATTCAGTTGTGCCCTAATTTGTCAAAACCCATTTTGAAACGTGGTGCTCAGTCTTGAATGTAATGCTCCAGTTGAATTTTGTGTAGTATAGTGTAGAACAAGATCTCAACTCCTTTCCCCACATTTCTATTAATGTCTCCTAAGAGACACTTACTTCTACTCTTAAGTCATGTTTTCCTCTTTTTTATATCTTAAATATTATAAAATATTTTTTGAATATAAAAATGATAACAGTTGGTTCAGTCCAATCTCTACCAGCTAAGCCAGGAGGAGGCAGCTGAATCCTGAAGGGCAGAGAAAAGCAAGCCTGGGGGAAGCAGGAAATAACTAGCCAGCCCAGAAAGGTCTCCTGGTGGGAAGGAGGAAACTGTCTGCTGCACACGGTGTAATCGTTTGCAAATTATGATGTCTTCTACAAACACATCTTCCAATAAGAAATGAGGCTGTTCATTCAATACTGACAAGTGTTTAAGGCTATCTCCACAAGATACCAAAACATCTGGAAGAAGAGAGGTGGAAATCACCCAGATGTTTGAGGAATGATAGGGTTGATATTGCAGCTAGTTGCAGCTGCCGTAGTCCTTTTTGGCATTTTTACAAGATCTCATTGAACTTCTTATGTTTCTTCAACATACCAGTTTTATAATATGTGTGCACATGCATGCATGCGCGCGCACACACACACACACACAGAAAGACAGAGAGAAGTTGTGATAGATTTCCGTAGCTTTTCTAACAGAAGGGAAGGATTTAGATGTATACCTTCAGGGCATATACATTAAGGAAACACATTAGCGTGAAAATACTATTTATACTTGAAAGATGCAATACAATTTGGATTTTCATTTGTCAGTGTCTTTGAACGTTCAGAACTTCTCTTATACCAGAAACATGTTGGTTCCCATGATGACAAATATCAAGTGCCTGTTTCTAGCACTTTCAGCTTTCGTTTTGTCAATTGTCTCATCTGCAGCTGCCTGATCTCTAAGGTTCTCTAAGCTGTGTTCCATGATTCTGGGAGTCCATAACACAGAATCGTGATCTGTCGCTACTGTGGTTATGGCTTTTTATATAAATCTAACACCTAGGGAGAGTTCATACAATGAAATATTAAATTAAATATTTAAATTATGTTCTTCCACAGCATTCCCATTAGTTGAAGAACGACAGGAAAAAAGAGAGACCACAAAGAATGATATATGGGTCTGTTTCCATAAATAAATTTTTCTGTCAAAACTTATATAGATTCCCTTTATCTTACACTCTAAGTTATAGTGAGTTTTCTGTTGGGAAAGAGACAGATCACAGTGGCTAACTGCAGGATTTTTTTTTTTTTTTTTTTGGGCCATAAAAAATCATACTATGATAATAAGGAATATTTCTAATGCCACTGAGGAATGGAAAGTAAAATGAACATATTGCTTTGAATTAAAATGTGGAAATTTATAGCACCACCTATTGGTTTCAAAATAAATATTATTTTTTTCTAGTTTTAGTAACTATAAAGAATAGTATAAAGATGCATTATTATTATTTTGAGACATATGAAGATTAATTATTTTTAGTTCCTTTTGAAGCTATGAAAACTTTTAAAGCAAAACTCATATTCAGGAGATATGCCAACATGACTTTTTAAACTAATATAAATTAAAGCTGTTATATGCCAGGGAAGTAAAATAGAATTGGGATTTTTATGAACACATTACTTGTGCCATGTTATATAAAAATTTTCAAAACTCCTTTTGATTGCTGTTCCTAAACTGGTGATGTGGTTGGGCTCCGCTTTTTCTAGGGTCCAAGTGCAACAGAGGAGTTAGAATACATCTGGTCTTTAATTCCTCCATTCATGTCTTCTTCCCCTAAAATCTGGAGAAGATGCTGAAAATCTCTCACTAAAATAAACTCTCATAGCATTGGCTATTTTAGATTCTCATTCAGATAGTCCTTACCCTTTTATTTAGTCCAACTTCTATTACAACGAAGGAGCTAGTGCAGGAATCTTGAAACAGTGTCCTCTCCGCTGCGCTTTCAGCCTGTACCCGTCTGCATCTTTTTCCAGAATGCATGACCCCTCCCAGAGAACAGGGGAGGAAAGAGCCATTCTTTCCCTTTCCCACACGTTAGGAAGCATATGGACAATACTTTATGGAAACTCCCTTCCCCACCCTCGGGAGAATTGAGTTTATGAAAGGATCACTTTCTGTAATAGAGCTTATAAACACATTTGTCTCTCTGACTCTAATTCTTTTACATGAATTATTTTTAAAATCAAGTTGCCCTTTTTTCAAAACTTGAAGAGAAGTAGAGGCCTTGAGGCCATCAAACATGACATCCTGGCCCTAATATGTGCAGTAGCCAAATGATCTGGAAAACTGAGCACTATACAGAGTCCCCCTAAATAGAAATTGAAGGGAAAATGATCTCCTTTAGAGCCCACATTAAACACAGGTTTCAAATGGTTTCTTTTCATTTAACCAAATACTCACTTCTCCAGAATGTTAACAGGCATTAAAATACGAAGGATGACTAAATGTGAAAGCAGAGGAAAAGAAACAAAACAACATAAAAATAAGACTGGACTCTAACAATCACAATCACAAGAAATTAGATTATCAGAATTGTTAGGCTGAACTATATAAATGACATTTTTGTAAGTCAAAAATGTCAAACTGTAAATGTCACACATAGTTCAATCTAATATTAAGTGAAGATAAAAAGAATTCAATTATGTTCAGAAACAAAAATGAAAGATACAGAGAAAAGAGTCAACAATGCCAAACGTGATCATAGAGTGATAGTTAGCATTTTAGGCTTTCTTAACCAAAACTGTCAATGTGGCTCACCTTAGTTCCCTTATGACCTGCCTGGTGCTAATTTCTAATCATGGGCACTTGACTGGACTTTCACTCCAGTGCACTGCTTCTCACCCAGTTTCTGATGGGTAGTTCAAAAATTTCTGTGTTTAAGAACTACCTGTATTTAATGTAACAGAATTTCAAGATGGGATCTATGATCTTCTTTGGGGATTAAAAATAATTGCTTTTTTTTTTTTTTTTTTTTTTTTTTAGATTCTAAGAAGGTTAGGAACATCCACAGCCTGATTAGACTCGGAATCCTTCAAGACCCATCTCATTTTATACTTCCCCATATTCTAAACAGGCTTCCCACTAAGCAGCCTTCACATCCTCCCTGCGGGTCTTACTCGCAGAGCAAGCCATAATAACAAGCTTCCATGCCCTGGCTGGCTTTTTGGCTCAATGGGACAGTTCTGCTGCCAAATCCTGCTTCTAGGGCTGCATGGGTTTATCCTTACATGCACCTTAGTGGCATGCTCTATTTTGTCTCATCTGAGCTCAGGTTCATTTTCTAAGTCCTCTGGTTGCTCTTCGGGTAACAAAATGTCTACCTCTGGAAGGAAAGAAACCCCTAATATATTTTTGCTTTTTGCCCTGAAAAAATCTTATTGTTGTGCACGTGGAAAGAAGCATGTTCAGTAATAAAAGAAGGAAAGGATGGGTCAGTTGGGACTTTTAGAGACAGTCCAGATGAAATTCAAAGAGAGAACTGCCGCGACGGTTTTTGAGAAAACTGGAAGATGTTAGTTTCGAAACCTACAGCCCGTAATCTGGACTCAGCTAAAACATACCAAAAAGCTTAGCTCAGACCTGCAAGGTTCACTTACTCTAAACATCAAACAAGGAAATATACAAGATTTGCTCTTTCTCTCTCTTCAATAAAGTACATTTTATGAAGTAGAAACTGGGGAACACAAATCGTTTTATGGAGTAAGAACTAGTACTTTAAAATGAGAAATATGTGTGGGGATAGTATTTATTTTTGTATGCATAAATACAAACACATGCACTGATTATTAATATTTACATACACATACACGTATGGTAATAATTGCCTCTCAGAAAGTGGTTTCAATCTAGAAACAATTGGCAGACAAAGAAAGGAAAACTGAGAACGGTCCAGTCTACAAAACTATCCCAGAGGACAACCTTCCCAACAATAGGGAGACTGATAGCATAATAATCGCCATAAAAATAATGTGGGGGAGGGGAATTAGAAGATTCTTTAGCATGTTTATGGATTCACAGGAAAGATTTTAGAAACTTAATTCTTTGCAAATCAAAGTTTATTTATGTGTGCAAAAATAGATTGACAGTTTCAAGTGAAGGTTACGTGGGTGTCAGAGTCTTGGCAACTAGTGATAACTGCAACTTTTGGGTGTGTGTTTGCTAGATGGGGAGAGAAAAAGACAGACAGAAAGCCCTCCCTCCTGAAAAGATATTCCCACCACAAACATGCCACTGTCCACTACAGAGTATGTTTTGTTATGTCTGTGAAGGATTCGGGTTGATTTCCATCCCCGTACAATACGCGCCATGGAATATTTACATGTTTGGGTACATCAACAAAGAAAAAAAACAAAACAAAACAAAACAAAACAAAAAGACGCACACACAACACACACACAAAATGGGATTGTGCCCCTTTGTTTTGCATTTTCTGTAACCCAGATTGCGGTAATTATCTCCCTGGCTTTAGAAGCCTTTTCTTTCATTCTAAAGGCAGTTTTTGGAATCACGTTACACTTAACTCAGTTTAACAAATAAAAGTAGTCTGGCAAAATGGCACCATGTGCTTTCCACAAATATTTGTGGTATAGGCAAGCTCTCAATGTTTTTATTATGTCCAAGGTTCTTTGGTTTTAAAGCAAGTGGAATAATGTAAAGAAGGAAGAGAAGCACGAATTTGGGAACTGGGTGTGTGTTGGATGCACTTTGCAAAGCTTTCTGTGCCAGAGAGCGAACGAGGGAAAAGACACATTTTAAAAATAACTGGGGGAATAAAAAGAGCAAAAAAGGTTTGGAGGCATTTAGCAGAGCACAGTTTACCCTGGCGTGAGCTACAGGCTAATGATAGAATAATAACATTTGGCGCTGAAGCCCCGAGAGGCTGACAATGCGCTCACTGTAGCCTGTGCGCTTCACACATTTGCCGGGTTCTGTAGTCAGGACAAAGAATTGTAGAACAGAGGCAAAGTAAAGAAGGGGGTGAAAGAGAGAGTCTGCACTCAAGTTTACTGTAATATAAATATACATACACTGTGCTACAGATGTTCCTCATTGGCAAAGGCTGGCACGTAATTACGCTATGCGCTTCATAATATTTTAATGAGCCTTTTCTCCAAATAGCAACGAAAATGAACAATAAGAAGCTCTTAGGGAGGGAAAGTTGGTGTTGTTTTTGTCCCTGGGAAAAAAAAAATTCTCATAATAGGTTCCATTAGAACGGCAGAAAAAAACACTGGTCTGGGTTTAAAAATATTTAATTGAATCTAAAATATGGTTTCTGAAGCTAGTTTTTTTTTTTTTTCCTTCAACTTTAGCAGTTCATTAAGGCTAAAGGAATAACAAAACAGGGGTAACAGTGTAATACTGGTTGACTGCTTTTCTCCCTGCTCTTCTTTCTCTTTTTAGGAAAAAGAAAAAAATAAAACCTTAAGTGGAACCCCTGCAACCATGCTGTTAATATATTGTGCCAATTAAAGTCTTGAAATAAATAACAAACCACTTAATATGTGTTGTAAATGTCGTGCTGATATAAGTATTGTTACGCATAGATTACATCTCTTCAGGGGATGGATGACTGGATCCTCAATGCAAGTTGTCTCTTTGTGTATGTGTGCCCGTGTGTGTTTCCTATTGTTATTTTTTAGTTTGCTATAGGGTAAATTCCAAATACAGAATAGAGTCGAAGTTTGAGATCTGCAAGAATACAGCAAGTTTTTAGCATTACTACTCCTGCAAAGAAAATAATTATTTTTGACCATGCTCAGTATTTCACTTTTTAAAAAACCATTTCTATAGCAAAATTATTGTAGACATCTTATTCTGATTTCTAAAGAACTCTTTCAATGGGATTTTTGCACAGACATTTTTTATATTAGGATGAGCTGAATGAGAGTTTTGTATTTGGACATGTGAGTAAAAATATTACAATTACAACAATAACAAAGAAATAATAACCTCTGGATACTGTCTGAGGAAGGAAAACCAAATTTCCACATAGAAAATATTTTGTATTGGGGTATGGAGCATAAATATTATCTCACTAATTTGTGGATGATAAATATTGGTTGTTATTCAAAAGTTTTAGCTCTCATGTGCAAATCCTATCATTTATGAAGTTTGATGTTTTTATTACTGAGACAGTATCTCCTACTCTTCTCCCCTTTTTGTGAATCCCACTGTGGCATGTGAATAAAGTAAATGTGCAGGTAAATTCTCATTTCAGGGTCTCCAACAGGTCACTAGGCTTAAATAACTCAAATTTGTTTCACCTTTTGCATTTTTAATGTGAGGAAGTGACAAATAGAAAAAGTGGACCCCCAGGATATAGTCATGTGAAATAACTCATAGAAAAGTTCCTGAAATATCATTTAAAGACAGTTTAATTGCCAACCTCTTCTGTATCCATCCTTCTTCAGAATGTAAAATTACATTAATAGGGAAGACTGGAGGCCATTACAAAACTCACCATGCCCTCAAAATCAGAATTAAAATTAAGATGAATTATGATGAGTACAGTTGAGTGTCAAGTTTATTTCAACTTCAATATTTTTCAAAAATGCATACTCTATGCATGACTGTTTTGTTAACTTAATTGGTCAGAATATGTTAACAAACTGAGTATTGCTCACTCCTTCCCCTAGAAATGCCCTCTATGTGGTAGTTTTAACGTATACACAGAAATGGATTAATTTTTTAAAAAAGATTTGTACATAGCTAACTACATGAAAGGTATAAAATGGGCATGTGTGGTTTTTGATGAATTTTTGGTTTCTAATCAATAATCTAAAGATGTAGACTTTTTTAAAAAGTAAAGCAGATTAACAGGAATAAGTTACGCTATGTGTGGGCAGAATTAAACAACATGTAACATATCCGTGTACTTAAAAGGATGGACTCAGTAGTTGGATTACATGAAATCAAATCCTAGTTATGCCCAATAGCTCTGTGAGCTTGGGCAAGTCACTCAATCTCACCCTATGTCTGTTTATCCAACTGTAAAATAGGAATAATGATAATACCTCCCTCATACTCTTATGAAAAGAACTATATGAATTCATAAATAAAAAGCACTTAAAACAATGGCTGGTGTATCATAAGTACTCAAAAAAGATTTACTACCATAATAATCAACATCATATTATTATCTAATACATCTAGTATGTTACTAGTAGATCTTTCTGCTTACCAGTTGACCCAGGATCTAGAAGTCCTGGATTTCAGATGCAGCTTCCCCACTGATCAACTGGCTCTGTGATCTTCATTTAGCCATAGTTTCCTGCTTTCTCTACCTATAAAATTAGGGAAAGTTGAAAGATTATTTCTAAGTCTGGTTGTTTATTATAACATAAATATTTAAAAGTAATTCAAAAGTTCCCTGAAGACGTCTATTGGTACTACAAAGAAAAAAGTGACATGGAGGAACTGAAGACCAGGGCAGAAGAACTGAGAAGCGTGAAAGTTGTTTCAACATCTCATGTTGGAGAGAATTTTGCCTCCTACATGTAAGGCCACTATGTCTGGTCAAGGTGCCACAGCATGAAATACTGGGGCCACCATACAGCTGAGTGTCACTATGTTCTAAGGCTGAGTTTACAATCCCTAGTCGCAACTCCTCGCTCTCTCAGAACAGCTGTGACTAAGAGTTCTGCAGTTCCAACCCTGGTTTGTGACAGACCACAGATGTGTGTTCAGGGATATATGGCTTCCTCTCTCTAGACAATCAACCTTCTTGGCTCTCCAGAGTATTTTAATCCCTTCCATAGAATTAAATTAATCTTTTTTTTTTTTTTTAAACCAAGGCACAGTAGTGCATGGTGTTTTCTCTTGGGAGCTGAAGTTATGCCTTTCCCCTGCCTACTGTCCTCAATATCAACACCATTCAGAACGAAGTGCTTCTCAGCTGAAGTCTTTGCAGAAGTAAAATACCCAGGCACTACAAAGGTTCTCTAGCACCAAAGGCTTTTATGGATGAGTGTTGAAAATATTTAATATTCTATCTGCTTAATGGTAAATAACACAGAACAAGTTCTGAGCACTTAGCCTGAGCCAGGCTACTTTCTAAGTGCTTTCCGTATATTAATTCATGTGCTCCTTACCAAACCCTATATGGGCATTTTTATCACATCTCAGATAGCAAACATGATAAAGCATTTAAGGTCATATTGTGAGGAAGCTTGTGAAGAATGCAAGCTTCCTCTAACTCGAGAACCCAGAGTCCTAGCAGCCACACCATGACCTAACTCCAGCAATAAACACAAACAACACATTTTACAAGCAAAGCCAAAAAAGCTTCCCAACCAGATATTAGGATTTATGACTATTAAATCAGACTATAATATGCATCTATTTGTCACCAGTTAGTTTAATCCTTTACTATTTGAATTGTGATTTCACATCTTGTTCTGATTTGAATTTCCCAATGACCTTGAGAAATAGGAAAAACCCGGGTTTGTAAAAAGTACATGTTAGCCTTGTTAGCCTTTCCTTCTCTTGCCTGTAATTCCTACTTTAGATCATTTCTAAGGAAACTAACCTTCTAATACTTACATACTAGCCAGCTATAATACTAGCAAGAAAATCCACTAGATCCTCTAAGAATAGTAAGCCCGGATCCTCCAAATTTGGTAATAATCTTCCCCTGGGATGGATCTCTGAGCCTCTATTTGCATTGCATTAGGTAAGTCTGTATTAGTCTAGCGCTGTCACCTCCTAGTTCAATTAATAAAAGCAAATCTAGCCCCCTCAAATGTGGCCAAGGAATGAGTAATTCCTTCACAGAGGAGACAGACCTGCTGGATCCACGTTGTAGTTGCCCAATCTGGCCATTCTGCCTATATTTTAAATCTCTCTGCATTGCCAGCCTTAGAGGACTGACATTCTATTTTATTAAAGCAGGCAAAAAGAACAGGCAAACACAGTATGCTTAGGCCAAAGAAAGAAAAGTGAAGCACATTGTGATTTGACACTGTGAATAACTTTTGAAATAGTGAATGGAGTTGAAGCTAAAGATTACCTCTGAATACAGCTCTATATTGTCTTCAACAAAAATAAACAGATATAAATGTATATGTCCAAAATATATTTTAATATATATTTTAATGTTTTTTAAATATTTACTACAAGAAAACAAATGATGATGCCAACAGCATTAAGCAGAATTAACAAAAATTAGGGTTCTCTGTTGCAAAATCAACTATAGCTCTACATATAAATGTCCTTGTCATCCAATCTGGAATGGTTTAAAGCAAGACATTTGTTACCAAAATCTTGATCACCATTATAAAATCTTAGAAGTTCAATATTTAGCCAACAGAATTCCAGATTACACCAGAAATAATGTGATATATGCATGCACACTGCGTCTTGTAGCATCATAAGATAGTATAAATCACATGCAGCCAAGTCCAAGTATTTCAAGACCAGAATTTTTTATTCATTTCTTCACTTGAAACATTAACTTTAGAAGTTAGGTCAAATGCCTTTGAATCCTACATAGACCATTTAAAAGCAAGCTCAATTGAGGATAATTATGTAAATGTTTGGGGCCTCAGTTTACTTTTTACTTATCTTTAAAATGTATGATTTCTGCCTCCAAGTTGCAAGGCAGGATTAAAGAAAATGTATGCTTCATTCCCATCAGAGAGCGTGGCTCAGGGTAGGTGTTCTATAAATAGTCTAGCTTCTATTTTTATAATTAGTTCTACCTTACATTCTCTGAAATTCTGTATCTGTTGCTGATATCATCTCAATTCCAGTTAAGTCCTTCCTGATTAAACAGTTCTTCCTTGGCTAAGGATCAAATACTCAAGTGCAAAAAAAAAATTGTACAAAGAAAATTAGAGCATAAGAAGTGAGAAAGAGATGATCAAGGGAAGAAAATTGGGCGATCTCTTACTGTATTCCTGAAACTGATAGTCAAGGGCTAGGGGAGCACAATGCCATGGTTTTGGTTTCAGCATTAAGAGGCAGCATATTGCCATGCAACTCAAGAAAAGGAGACATGATATTCAGTTCTTGGTTGTGGAAGAGGCCCTTGGTCAACATGACTCTCTGGAAAATACATAAATATGTACAATTCTAATTCCCTTTTAAGCAATGGATGTTTATGCTCATGAAAAGAGCCTATAGGCATTGACTTGATTTCCCTACAAAACAAACAAACAAAAGTCATCCTGAAGATGATTTTCCTGTTATTATTGAGTAGATTAACTTCAACTTACCCATCTGAATTCATGACACTCCAGCATATCCTTGAAAAAAACTCACTATAATTCAGGGGAAATCTTGTACAATAAGGTCTCTCTCAAAAATCGTGCAATGTGCCAATTTTCCCATTGTCAGGGTGGGTGGAAAATAGTGTGTGGGTGTGTCCCTAGACAAGCAACCTAAGAAGGGAGCGGGAGAAAGCTGAGACACAGATGGCAAATATCTGGGCTATCCTTCCTGACACAAGTGTGTTTGTGACTGGCTCTGTCTCTCATGCAATGGCTTCAGCTGGATATGTGCCGGGTGCATTGCATATGACACAAGGAATGGAGAAGTTGTTTCCCACAGAGTGTATGAAGTTTAGAAGACAAAATGAATCTGTAGGGGAAACTTCCAGGTCTGTGCTATCCTGGAAACATACCATAATCCTATTCAGCTAATAGGAGATTCTCAAACTACTCTAAGAAGCTTTCTTCAAAAGAAATCTTATACATGTTTTCTCACTGGAATGGGGCAGGGCAAAGAACATTTTCACTGTAATTAGAGAATATGTTTTGAATTTGCATAAGGAAGAAGAGTCAGGCTTAATCTGGGTGGCTCCAAAACACATCTTGGTGAATGTTACAGAGAGGGCAAATTCAGCTCAATAGAAAGAAATTTTTGACAATCAAATCTACCCAGGCTGGGCGCAGTGGCTTACTCCTATAATCTCAGCACTTTGGGAGGTCGAGACAGGTGGATCACTTGAGGTCAGGAGTTCGAGACCAGCCTGGTCAACATGGCAAAACCCCATATCTACTGAAAATACAAAAATTAGCCGGACATAGTGGCATGCAACTGTGGTCCCAGCTACTTGGGAGGCTGAGGCAGGAGAATCACTTGAGCCCAGGAGGTGGAGGCTGCAGTGAGCCGAGATTGTGCCACTTCACTCCAGGCTCCAGGCTTGGTGACAGAGCAAGACTCTGTCTCAAAAAAAAAAAAAAAAAAAAAAAAAAAGCAAAACTGGAATGAACCAGAGGAGCACTTCTTGAGCACATTAAGGATTTCCATGCCTTGGAAAAGAGCTGAGCTAGAATCCTGAGATTCTATAAAAATATTTGATAAAAGAATGGGAGAAGTCATGGTCTATGGGAACACTGAGAAGTAGAGTTGCATAAATTCTAAAGTAATACATGGAAAGCAACTAAACTGCTCTGCTTCTTCGCCCCACAGTCCCACTCAAAAGCACTACCATAAATACATGAGCTTGGTGCCAAAAAGACAAGATTCTACACTGGAGACAGCTCATACTTCCAGTGACTTCAGGAGGAAGCTGGATGGAAGGAAGACCTAGATGACAGTTAAGTCATAAGTTTCTACTGGCCTAAAAACACACCAGTTCTTTTTTTAGCACTGGTGGGATTCTGCCTATAGTTCTTGCAGGCCTCCTCTGTTGTTTTGCAGACTTCTAGACAGGGGGAGTTTTCTCCAATCTATAATCATAATTTAGTTGCTTTACCGCTCTTAAAGAGAATGACTTAGTGAAAATTATGCCAGAACTGAGCTTAATATCTCTCATAATAAGAACTGCTGATGGCTTCTGTTTCTAGGTTTTTATCATCTAAATGCCATTTCCCATTTCTCCATGTGGCCACCTCTGCCTCATACTTTAATTCCTTGAATGCTTCCTTGGTCTTTGTATGAATCCCTACCCGGATGTTCTTCCTTCTCTGTACTTCTACAGCGCTATACCCCCACTTTAGAACATGGCACCAGGACCAGCTATGAAATTTGTGCAGCAAAAGCAAAATGAAAATGTGGAGCCCCTTGTTCATAAATTATTAAGAATTTCAAAATGGTGACACACAATATTAAACAAAGTGTGGGGCCTGCTAGGCATAGGGCCCTTTGTAATTGCAAAATCACATGTCCGTGGAGGCAATCCTATTCATGGCACTGTAATCAGTTTCTGTGTTACATAATATTTTGTGTTGACTTTGGGTTATTAATCACTTATCACCCTTTATTTTCTAGTGGCATCCATAGTTCCCCCTTTCTCTGTCTCTCTCTGTCTTTTTCTCCTCTCCCCACTCTCTGACTTTCAATCTTGAGAACAAAAATAAAAAAAAACAAGGAGGGAATTTTGAATGCATTTGTACACCAGCAGTGCCCTCCAAAACTGTTGAGAAGTTCCTGATACCCAAATCCTTAGACATGAGCCTAGTTCTTCCTCTATTTTCAAGCCTGATTCTCCAGTGTTCTAGTTGATCCTCTGAGTTTCTGTTGCCTGCAATCAAAGAACCCTGTAAGTGATAGATGTATCACATTCTCTCACTGGACCGTGATTCTTTGGTCTAATTAAAATTACAGCATGCGTGCATTAAATACTGCACACCAACCAAGTACAAAATACTTCATGTACAGTATTTCATTTCATTTTCACAATGAGCTTTCAAGGTAGATAATACTCTCCCTGCTTTTCAGATGACAAAAATTACATTCTGAGACATCAGATAATTTTCTTTATGTCTTAGACACAGTTACTTAGACACAGGGACCAAGATTTTCTGCCTGAGTTTTTCTAATTTCCAAGACCACATTTTCCCACAATGACTTATTTTTTTCAGATCCTCATTGTCTAGCACATTACTTGGCACATCATATTCCCAATCACTCTTCAGTGAGTGAGTGAATAAATAGAGTAAGAAATATCCACGTCCATGTCTTCATCAGTTTATCACCAATATAAAATGGCCTACAATTACAAAGTCACATTTTTATCCTTTGCCTCTGTCATCATAAAATTTTATTTGCCATTTAGTACTATACAAACATTGGCAGATCTATCATCTATTTCTAACATTGCCTTAGCATACCAATAATCTTGTTTATTTTATGATTGTTTCTGAGCTTAATTGTGACTGCCACTTTCAGATCAAAAGCACAATTACTAGCATGCATATATATCAATTATTGATGCTCAAGGAATAAACTAAACAATTTGAATTATGTCTGCCTCTATTTAAATAGAGGGATTCTCAAATTATTGCCCTTTATCCAGAAAAATAAGTGGAAGGTATAAAGGTGCATAGAGGTAAATACTTGGCCTAAAAATGTAATTATGCCATCCTGCATAGCGTTGGCACAAGACATGCAGGTAGTAAGAGCAGTTGCAACTTCTATTGGGGTCTATATAACCATAGCATAAACAAGAGGAAATACACTTGGCATGTAAAAACAAAACCCATTATTTCTCCCCTTTAATGTGTCTAACAACTCAATGCAAATAAGATGTCACTGAGCAAAAGACTAATCTTTGCCATTCATTTACAGGTTCAGAGGTAAAATTAAAAAAAAATAATAAAAAAAAATCAATTAATCACAAAAGCTTCCAAACAATGCAAACAGCATTAAGCACAGTAATTATAAGATAAGCATTCAAGCAATTTTCAGTTGATTGGGTGTGGGTGTGCTGAAGTAAACCTACAGTTTGCCTGCTGGTGCAAGAATGGCTTATATGCCAATTAGTGGTTATTGCTACTAATTATTAAAAACATTTTTAAGAGTAATTAAAAATTAAATGCACCTGTATGATGGCTCATAACTGTGTTGTGGTAAATCACTCAGATTTTCCATATCAATCACACAGGAAACGCTCAGTGAGATGGAGAAGCCTTAAGACACCAAATTGCAGAAGCCACACTACACATGCATTGCCCTCCATGTGGAAGCAGGACTGAGATTTGTTTTTTCTGCTCAAAAGTTTCTATGAATGAATGCTACTAGGCCAAGATGAAGATGATAGTTAAAGGTTTAATCCTTCGTTTCTGACATTAGTTTTATCCTCATTGCCATAAAATACTGCTGAAAAGGAAAGATCAGCTTAGCCTCATCTGAGAACTCTCCCTGTTAAAAGGTGTGGTAGGAAGGACAACTCTGAAATTCTAAAAGGAGTACTGGGATCCCAGTCTTATTGCCACAATTAACAATATGACCAGAGTCCACTAACCTCCTGGTTTCATCTTCTTTACCTTGAAAGCACGAAGATTTGAACTGACCTCGAGAATTTTTTCCAGTCATAAAATTCTGCATCCTATTTAGGCTAATGTTCACACCACATCGACAAGGAAAGGTGGAAAATATTTAGTGAGTGCTCATTCAGTTTTAGACTTTTCCACCAGTTGTTGAAATCCTTGGTTGCACACTAGAATCACCTGGGGAGGTTTTAAAACCTGTAATGGGAAGGTCCATTCCCCAGAGACTTGAATGTAATTGGTCGGAGATGGTAACAGGGCATCAACAAATTGTCAAAGCTCTCCAGGTGATTTTAATGTCTTTAGAGGGTTACAGATTACCATGCATGCTTCAAAAATATTAGATCACTAGTTCTGAACTTAACAAATATTCTATGTATTTCTGTCCCCATTTTACAGACAAGGACATATATTTAGGAAGGTTAAACATCAAGGTTAAATGTCATTGTAGCACAAATGCAGCAGAGACAGGATTCAAATCCAAGTGTCTGTGATCCAAAGATCCTGGGTTTTCTTAACTTTACATAGACTATCAATTTTATAAATTGTTGATTAATTTCCTGCTGATTCTTCTCTTTGATTGCTATTATAGCATATATCCTTAAATACCTTTTACTTGAATGTCCTTATAGTTCTCAGATAGTTATTTTATTTATTTATTTTGAGATGGAGTCTCGCTCTATCTCCCAGACTGCAGTGCAGTGCCATGATCTCAGCTCACTGTAACCTCTGCCTTCCGGGTTCAAGCGATTCTCATGCCTCAGCCTCCCAAGTAGCTGGTATTACAGGCGCCCGCCATCACACCCAGCTGATTTTTGTATTTTTAGTACAGACAGGCTTTCACCATATTGCCCAGGCTGGTCTCAAACTCCTGACGCAAGTGATCCACCCATCTCAGCCTCCCAAAGTGCTGAGTTTGCAAGTGTGAGCCACCACGCCCAACCCTAGTTCTCAGATATATAAATGGAATAATATACATAATTGGAAACATGAATTTGCCTGTTATTCCCATAAAGGATTTTTTCCTATATACTAAAAACAAAATGTTAGAAGACCAAGTGATAGTATTCCAGAAAATCATAGCAATATGGGCTCTTTCAATGACCAGCTGAAGCTGAAAAAGCATCCAGGCTGAGGGGAGGAAATATTATTAGCAACTTCCGCTGTCTCACACTAAAACAAAGTACACAAGGAGGACGTAGAGGTGATGCAAGTAGTCAATGGGACATCAGGAAAATTTCCGTTAACCTCTGCCTAAGTCCTTTAGGGCTCTGTCTCTGTTTTGTTCCTCTTAAGGCTGTCACCTCTATGCCCAATGATTATCTCATTGGTTCCAGGACATCGTTACCATTTATCTCCACTGGATATCTATTTTCTTTCCAAAAGGTTAAGAAGCAATTTATGTCCTATTATAATTTTATTTACAATCTTAATTAATCCCACCTGTCCAAGCTAAAGAAAGGTAATCATTACCTCTGTGTGTGTGTGTGTGTGTGTGTGTGTGTGTATCTTGTGTGTGTGTATATATATCTCTTGAGTCTACTGTCTGGTGCATTATTGGAGCTTAAGGAAACAAATAACAACAAAAAATCCAAACAACACCCATCGTATAGCATTCGCTGTACTTCTTTTTACTGAAAATCCTACTACCTACCAATTCACACCCCAACTGCCAACTCCCTCACCTGAAAGCAAGAAGGAATTGTATTTTCATTCCAGCATATAATTGGCAGATCCATATTTTGTTTTTGCTAGTTTTTTTTTTTTTTTCTTTCAGCACAGTCAACGTGCCTTCTCCCTGATTTTCTCTGCCAAACATATCAGATTGTGGGAGGTTTATGGATACACAGTGCTTCATGGGCAACCTGAAAGGTAGGGGGACTGTGAGGCAATACTGCAAAAAAAAGTGTGATGGAGAAAGCATGAGTGACTACTGGAAGACAGACCTGAGATAATTAGTGAAGAGGTGACAGTGAACATTACCATGATTTGTTTCACCAGGTTGTGTTTCAAAGATAATGAAGAACTATTAAATCATTTTCTTTTTTTCTTTGAGATATTAAAGAATAAATGAAAGGAATACACAGATGCTAATTATAAATAACAATTATGATAAGTTTGAGTAGCTAGCTACTTTATACAACACTCCAGAAATATTTGTTATGCAAATGCATAAACTCTACCCAGTGGCTTTATAGATCACTGGCATTAGGTCTGGAGCTAATGTGCAGGAATAGGATGGTGGCTTAACTCAGTTGGGGGTCATTTTATTGCCAATTTAACTGGTGTTAAATTAGTGGGTATTTAACTGTCACTAAAACAATTTAGGGCTCAATTCACCAAAGTATCATTTTTACTAATATTTTAGCGAAAGTGAAGAATCGTTTCTCTCGATGTGGTAGTATCATGCTGGAGGCACCACTGTTCTCTAGTTGACAGTAATGAAACTTGCATTAGCAAAAGTGAACTGGATGCCTACTAAGGAAAAAATATAATCTCCTTGAGAACTTGGTATCCTGCTGTAGTTTATTGCAGTGAAACCATTTTAACATCCTTTTTCACTAAATGAGATTTTTAAAATTCGTAAATCATGAGCCAAAATAGTACAATCCATCCAATATTCCATGGAAGACCTTTGCTCTAAGATTATTGTGTTGAAATCCCAAATTTTTGTTTTAGGGAAAAAACACACACACGCATGCGTGCGCGCACACAAACACACACACACATATTTCCCCACCAACACAAGAAACATGATCAACTCCAAATTCAGAAAGATTTACAAATGCCACAACACAGTTATCTACCAGCAAACATATCATTTCTTTGTTTCATAGGACACTAAGGATGAATAATTCATGAACCCCATTTCACATGCTTATTGTGTCTGGTGGCAAAGACCCCGCCCGCTCAGCCCCAGGAAAGCTCAGGCGCTTTGCTGCAGGCACAGTGCTCTGTGCCATCCAGGGACCAGCCGTGTGCTCTCGAGTTACTGGAGCAGCGCAAGCAGCTCCAGTGGTCTCAGCTGTGGAGACAGCTGTTTGCCCACCGTCTGTGATGGCAGAAATGTGTGGTAGGCTTCCCCCTAACAGCATGGCCCCCCCTACACACCACACACACATGCAAACAACTCCCAGGCCGTGCATCATACACACACCACCACCAAAGGGGTGAAAGAAGCCCCATGATGTGGGGACGAGAATGAGCAGCGCATCACAGTTTAAAAACAACTCTTTATCTTGTATGCTAAACTACTGCAACAGAGGTGGTAGCCTCCGAACCTAAACCTTGTCATTTATGTATCAAAAGATTTGTGCATGCGTGAAATTCAAAATGATTTATTGTTTAGTTATTGCTTTATTTACTTACTTAATGGATTGATTGATGTGCTAGGATCCCACAGACAACAGAAGCTTTTTTTTTTTTTTTTTTTTTTTTTTTTTTAAGATTGTTTTAAAGGAACTAGATTGCAAGCAAAGTTTCAGTAACACAGTAAGTCAGTTCCTCCTTACTGGTTTGTATGGTTTGTATTCATGAGTTCCTTTTGGCTCTTGCCTGCTACCTGTCTATGGCTATTCATTGACACGAAATACTGCACCTTGCACACTGTGAGAAGTGGCAGGGATGAAAGAATAAAATATTAAGCACGAAGGAGTAAAATATGCAGAAAAAAATCTGGATCCTGCAGCAGATTTTAGCCAATAGAAGCATCTATAGTAGGTAACTCCTGCATGGTGCTTGGGCTGGAAGCGATAGAGCTGCTTTAACAATGGGAGTTATTAGGATTCCATCTGGCATCATTTCTCGACAGAGGAGGGAGTTGCAGACAGAGGGGTCTCACAATTTCAATTCCTCCTGTAGACCTAGTATCATCTGTTTCTCTTACGGACGTTGAATTCACTTTCATTTTATAGGGATATACTACATCTGAACTGGTTCATGTAATAAAATTATCTAAAAACACTGAAATAACTGTTACAAGAAAAGTTCCACAAACCTCTTACTAGCTTGCCTCTTGAATTTTATTTATTATTAGGAGCGCTAATTTTTTAATCACTCATAGTGAATAGGAGCAAAATCAAGGAAGGGGGTGCTTGATTTGTTTACAGGAATTTAGATGGCAAATTTGTGCACAACTCTTATTTGATCGATGTTCTATGCAAGCGACATTTACGTAGGATCCCTGTAACCTCTTTTCCAAACAAACTCTAATTTGACATAATGCAGTGTAGAATGGCACCAGTCATCATCGGGCTTGCACCAGAAATGCATTTTATTTGGATTCAATTCAGACTCTTAACGAACTGGTTCCCATAAATGCAGCAGATGGGAATGAGGCAAATGGAAGAGTGTGTGGGGCCTCACACCCAGCACCCACTGCCGCTCCACTGTACTAAAGCCTTTCCTTAGTTAGTTGGTTAGTTAGTTAGCTAATTAGTTAGCCACATTCCAGCTGAAACTTTTAATTATAATTAACATATTTATCCTACCAATCCACCAAATTGAGGCATGACACACTACAGTCCAGCCAAGGCAAGGAGATTCTTTCCTTCTCTTTCTCTCTCCTACTGATTAATGTGGTGAATGCTGCCAGAAGATGGTCCAACGGTTTATAAACCTGGCAAAGCTGAAGCCAGACCTTCTTTTCTAAAGGTCAATTAAAAATGCTAGTTGCACTGTAAACAGAATTCTCCCTAGAAGAATACCACGCAGTGTCCAAAGTGGTCTCTTAATACAAAATATCAATTTGATTTTCCTCAGGAGATTCGCTCTCCTTTTGCAATGCAAATATTTTCAAGTGTACTAAACACGTTTTAGCACCTCAACATAGGCACTAAAACTATTTGCATGCAAAATTACCCAGAGTAGGCAGACAGGCACAAGCTTATGCTAGCACCATATGTGCTAAAGAATTTGAGCCAGGAAACAACTAGTATCTGGACGTTATTTACAATTTAAATTTAATTTTACATTATTATTCAAATGAGAGCTTATATATAAGTCTCTATTAAAATTAATGCTTCACATGGAACGAAATTTCATCTAAAATTATATTTTTAATAGTGCTGGGGGTTTTTGTTCCAGCTAGATTTAAACCATTCAAGAAGTATAATACAGCACTTTTGGTCCTTGTCTTTCAACCCTGTATGAGTGGTTCATTTTTCGTTCTAAAAAGTTATCTCAGAAAGAAGAGCAAAATCAATTTTGATTGGAAGGCCCAGAAATCAACACAAAACACACACCAGGTCCAACACATTAAAAAGCATAAGTAATTTGAGAAAATACACACTTCCTGGAAATAGCACAGAACACTGTCCCCACTCAGTTAAAAAACACCTTTTTTTCCTTTCCAAGAAGCTCCACATGTTTTGTGAACAGGGGAAGTGATTTTGGTTTAGCATTTAATGTGCAAATTGCAATGTGGCATACTGTCCCCAGAAAGTGGCACTTCTTTATGTACTCAGAACACAATTAACCCTATTATCTCTAGTATGCTTTCAGTGTAGCCTGAAGGAGTAAGCTTCTTAAATCTATTGGTAACGATTGGGTAGAGTGCTTAATGTTCATCTGTTAATCTGTATCAAAACAGAACACTGGTTTCTTCTTTATCTTTTCAAGTAATTTTCTATTTCAAGTTTGGTAAGATTTCATGTCTTTAATATCATAGATTTAAATACGCAATAGTTTATTTTTATGTTTACATTAGCGAGGGGAAAAATTTAAGTGAATCAGAATGATTATTTCCAACTCTCTCTTCGACCTTTCTCTTACCTAGAGAGTTTACAACTGAATTCTGAGGCCGGTTGAGAAGTACTATTATCAGAGTAATCCTTTCCCCAGCTCTCTGCTAGGTTATCTGGAGACAGTTACAACTTTGTGTGTACATTACATATTAAGATTTATTGAGATAAAGATAATACTTGGTGAAGTGCTTGGACTTGTTACTTATAACCCATTTTAGCTTAAATCTATTACAAAAAGGAGAAGTATCTTTTAAACACTAGGCTGTGAATAACTGCTTTTTAAACTATAACTGTGGAAATGAACTTGGGGTGAAGGGAATATAAGAAAAATCAATGCTATATTTCACCACAAGAACGGCATCAAATATACCCAGAACCTTAACTGCAGAGGATTCTTCCTCCTGGATTAGAGATACTCAAACTTATTATCAACCTAATATATACAATTTTTTCTTTTGAAAACTTCAACTATCATTCTAGGTCAAACATCTTTTTTTGCTTTCTTTTTTTATGAGCTGGAGGAAGAAGCTGCTTTCTTTCTCGACTTGCAATCAGTCTTAGAAATGTTGAATCATTGCCTAGGTACATGAACTCAATTCTGAGCAGCTTTAATTTACAGCAGCCAACATTTCTATAACATAAGCTCTCTAAAAAGGGCCCACAGAAGAACCAGAAATCTGTGGTTGTGTAGTAAGTTTAATGGGGATGGAAAATCTCCACGTTTACACATCTATTCTTGCATATTAATATCATTACATTTAAACTGTGGTTTGATTTCAAACATTGAATTAATTAAGGGAACTTCCAGGTCGAGTTATAATGCCAAATCAAATGCCAACAGCTCCCTCTACTGGTTACTAGGGGAAAACATTTGATCTCTATCAATCAGAAATTTGTTGTTTACTTATTTAAAAAGCATCTTCACCAAATTAAATTTTGTTTAAAAAATGGCTAAGCTTCTTGGTAAACCTGAAAGATATTCACTTATAATGATAGCAATAAAAATACTAAGAATTTTAAAAGTTGACAGTTACATGAATTTTCTCGAACTCTTGGCTTCAGGTGATCCGCCAGCCTCAGCCTCCCTAAGTGCTGGGATTACAGGCGTGAGCCACCTCGCCTGGCCAAGTTACGTGAATTTTCTAACATCAGTAAACAACTTCTGCCCTCACTCAAAAATATCTGGTCATTCCCTTGCCTACTACCCTCTATTACATAGAATTTGGGTTAGGGTTAAAATATAATTAAGTTAGGCTTAAGGTTGCATTTTCTCTAACCTGACACAAATATCAAATTTGTTTTCCAGAAGCTGAGAAATCTTAATGGAAGTATCAAATTTCTACATGATGCTTCCTTGTCTCTTGATGAGCTCTAAAAAAGACAAGAAAATAAAAAGAAGTATCTATTGTTATTTCATCGAGAATACATAGATCAGTTGTAAATTTTTTACAGTTTTGAAGCAAAGAAACATTGGATTCTTGTATTTAAACTCTGATATTTGAGGTAACAGGTAGTTTAGTGAGGGCAATAAATGTTAAAAAATGTAAAAAGTAAAATGCATTTTCTTCTCAAAGTCCTTGCCCAGTCCTTCATGGAGACTATCCTCCACCACCTGAAACAATCAGTCTCTTTGGTTTCACTCATTTAGAGCTGTCTCTCCCTCAAATCTGCCACCCCCACAACTCTTGGCCTCCTTTTCACACAGCCATATTCCCTGAGCATAAATGGAAAATGTAATAGCACACTCAGAAGTTTTCAAATCCCACTCATTTCAACAAGTGAGACTTGACAAGGTTGATACGATAGGCTCTTGTGAGAGGTTTTAGAATTTTGACATAAATGCACTGTGAAGGAAAAGCTTTCTTTTTTAGAAAGGAAAAAAATATAACCCTACAGAGACAAGATCTTGCTCTATGGATGTTCCTGCCTTATCGATGAGGTCTTTCTTCACCATACCCTCTTACCATATAAACTTTGAAAACAAACTTGTAATTTTGTTAAAGATTGTCTAGATAGAATATTTCACTCCTCTCTTTCCCTTTCTTCCTCCCCACCCCAGCCCCCCACACACCGCCTCAAAATATACGTATCCTTCATCTTTGAGAAGTGAACCACTTTTGTTTAAAGAACTATTCCTGCATCTTAAACTTTGTATCTTAATTTAGGAAATTACTGATTTCTTAAAGCATCCATAATTGGTATCGTAGCCAAGGAGAATCTTTTTATGATGAGTGCTTTCTTGTTTAACAATGTAATTATTGTTGAATTACAGTATATCCTGGCATGCAACCTTTTTAGGAATTTTCTTATTTCACGAATTCTCTTAAAACACGAATTATCTTTTTAAAGTTGAATTTTTCATACATTACGTTAAAACTTTAGCTTTAGAGTCAGACAGGTCTTCTGGATTCAAACCTTACCTCTGTCGTTTATACACTGAGTGACCTAAGGCAAACCATTTAAACTCAGTGATGCTCAATTTCCTCATTTGTAAAAAGGGAATAATGGGACACCTCTACCTCATTGCGTGGTTAATTAAGGTTGCCTTGAGATAATATATATAACATGCTTTAGCAGAATGCCTGGTACATAATAAACATCTAATGTTGCTATTTCTGCTCAATAAACAAGAGAAAGTCTTATGGGAATGAAACAACATAACTGATTATTTTATTTCCTGGGGAAAAACATGCACCATAGTAATCCAGGGGAGCTCTGAATACTGATGACTTTGATCAGAAAACTGAAAAGTAGACACTGTTTGAAATAAGGATTCAAGATCGAGTGCGGTGGCTCGTGCTTGTAATCCCAGCACTTTGGGAGGCCGAGGTGGGCCTCCCAAAAGTGAACTCCTTGATCACTTGAGGCCAGGAGTTCATAACCAGCCTGGCCAACATGGCAAAATCCCATCTCTACTAAAAATACAAAAAATATCAGCCAGGCAAGGTGGTGTGCATCTGTAGTTCTAGCTATTTGGGAGGCTGAGGCACGAGAGCCTTGAACCTGGGAGGCAGAGGTTGCAGTGAACCAAGATGGTGCCGCTGCACTCCAGCCTGGGTGACAGAGTGAGATTTTGTCTTAAAAAGAAAAAAAGAAAGAAAATAAGAAATAAGGTTTCAGCTTTGATGGGTGAAGCAGACATAATTTTTATCTGGCAGAGCACAGCAGGATATCCTCCCTTCGGTACACTGTTTACAGGAGAGCAATGAGTTAGCCCAGGGAATAAAGTTGTCCCTAATGGGTCAACCACAGGGAACATCTGCCGGACAATGCATCCATGTCAGATTGTGAAACACTGGAAGATTCAATCAGTTCAAAATTCAGGCCCTAAAGTGTGCAGATAGATTTTATTCCAACCCCACCTCCAGCACCTACCGGCTCTGTGACCATAGGCCAGTTCCTCAGTTCTGAGCTTCATCTTGCTATTCTACAAAGTGAGAATATAGTCTAATTCACAGAGCTGGGTGAAAATTTGTGACCACAGATTTTTGTAAAAGATCTGCATGATCTGGCTCCTTCCTTCCTTGCAGTCTCTTCTGCTTTAACCCTGATTCTTGCTCTGTCTGATGTAATCAGACTGACCTTTTTGGAAGCCTGACCCTCATGCTTGCCTCCTTCCCTCACACTCTGTTAAGTATTTAATTCCTGTTCCTTCATCATATCTTAGCTCCGTCTGCACTTCCTTGTGGAAACCTTCCTTGATCTTGCTAAGTAGAGCCCTTCCGTGTGCTCTTCAGCTACTGAAACAGAAGAAGTTCCCTTGTCCCCATCTCAGGGCATGCGATGGGGGTGTGGCTCACTTCTTCAGCACCCCACTGCTCAAAACCCCTAAGGGAAGCAGGCAGATGGGCAGGTTGTGGGGCTGAGCCCACCGCAGTGTCTAGGAGTGAATGTTTACAGCTCCTGAGGCCCCAGTGGGAGTGTGTTACCAAGTCCTCTTTCAGTTCAGCTGTCCACAGTTGGCTTGTGTTTATCAGCTTAATTAGACTCCTGTCTTATCACAAGGAGAGAGGGCTTTCTGTATCCCGGGGTTCTTGCCTTGGTGTACTGGAAACATCGGATAACAAGTGGGCTTGGAGAGTGAGTGCAAGGTTTTATTACGTGGAAGTAGCTCTCAGCAGATGGGGGACTCAGAAGGGAGATGGAGTGGGAAGTTGATTTTCCCCTGGAATCGGGCTGCTCAGCAGCCAGGCTCTCCTCCGACCACCCCGGCCAAACTCCACGTTGTTCTCCCTGCTGACTTCTGCTGGCATGCTCTTATGCCAGCGCATTCCTCTCAACGCCCAACTCCTTGAATCTTCTTCAACCAATGTGTTCCTCTCAACGTCTGGCCGCTTGTGTGCATGCCCGCTAGGGTCTCCAGGTTTTTATAGGCACAGGATGGGGGCGTAACAGGCCAAGGTGATCTTGGGAAATGCAACATTTGGGCAGGAAAACAGAAATGCCTGTCCTTACTTAGGTCTATGGGCACAGGCCCCGGGATGGAGCCCTACCCAGGGACCAGCCCTTGCTCTACCCAGCACTTCCTTGCCCTGCTCCCATATCACCACCATATACTTCTCCTGCACTGTGGCACATAGATTTAATTTTATTTGATTGACCATTTATTTGATTGAGCATTTCTCTACTAGACTATGAGACACCTAAGGGTAAATCGTGTCCATTCTGTTCAGCATTGTATCCGCAATGCCTAGCAAAGATTAGATACCTGATAATTATCTGTTAAATAAGTACATGGAAATCCAGCGCATAACAGGTATTTGGAAAACGGTAGTAATTACTATAAAATCTTAGTATCACAGGGATGTTAGACATCTCCTAGAAGTTACTCCAAACCGCTTTTCCTTCAAAAATATCTCCAGTAGGTTCACATGTTCTTAAGAACAGTGAGCAGGAAATCAAGGCCTCAAAATCAATGGGTGCCTATTAAAATCCAGGCCTATTATCAAATGGCATCCTCATTTCTCTTGGTTCTCCTGAATTGAACTCCTTTTTATAATTAAAACAATCTCTCAGCTGCAAAGAGCTACAAATGTGATGACAGTAACTCTGAACTGTGCACTCCAACATGTGATTTCATGCAGTGATTTACTTTGTGAAGAGAATCCTTTTGGGATTTCTGTGCAAGCCTTTGTATACTGTGAGAGGCTGTGTATCTTTGTGGGGGTGGGAGTTCCTAGAACTCAGATATTCCTTAGTTCTCTATTTGCATATTTACTCCACTATACACCTCCTTTAAAATTCTGTCACTGGATGGAAGTGGCAAAAATGTCTGGGAAATATTTTAATGCCATAATAAACGTCACTGGAAGTGTGGCAGCACAAGAAAGAAAGCGTAGTGGCAAACCTGGAGAACATTTCATTTTTTTTCCCCCATGCATTAAAAAAAGAAAACCCTAAATGAAGGGCAGGAAGTGTTGCCACTTTATTGGCCTTTTAGTCACACGCCTTTACGGACATATCCCTTAAACCTGTGTTAGTAATATTGATCCCTCAGGGCCCAACACAATTTCTGCTTCCTCCCTGTTCTGACTACCCCAGGATACTCTGACCATTTTTCTGAATTCCCATCATGCCTTTTTGCTGCTTCATTCTTTTGCTAGTGATTTCAGAGATTTATTTTTCTCACTCAACTGCCTGGAAAGGTAGGGACACAGGGAATAGGGATCATGCCTTTGAGGAGGGGTAGGTAAGAAAAGTGAAGACCACTGATGCATGTTTAGATTTGGAAACAGCAAGACCCAATTGGAATTTCATTTCTTAACCCTTAACGACCAGTGATAGCCTGGTCCAGGATCCAAGCCTCATTTATAAAAGCAGATAGGGAACATACCTTATCTTACCGAATTATTGTTAAAATTAAAATAGACTAAGGCTTGGCATGGTGGCTCATGCCTGTAATTCCAACATTTTGGGAGGCCGGGTCAGGAGGATCCCTTGTGCTCAGGAGTTCCAGACTAGTCTGGGCAATGTGGTAAAACCTGGTCTCCACAAAAAAATACAATTAGCCAGGCATATTGTCTGAGGAGGCTGAGGTGGGAGGATAGCTTGAGCCCAGGAGGTTGAGGCTGCAGTAAGCCAAGATTGTACCACTGCACTGCAGTATGATTGACAGAGTGAGACCCTGTCTCCAAAAAATTAAATAAATAAAAATTAAGTTAAATTAAAAAGACTAAAATGTGGCAAACCAAAAAGTTTGTCTTACCACACTTCCTCCTACCAACTCACTGGTTAAAAATTTAGCTAAATTAATTCTCTCACTTTTAAATACTTTTGTGGATTCATTTCTATTTTCTGATTATAAAACAAAAACAACGTTTTTAGAAAATGTGAACAGTGCAGGAAAGTATAAAAGAAGAAAATTCAGTTAACAGCTGCCATACTTGAAGAATTACTGTGTGCAGTGACCATACTGTTTAATATATTTTAATATTTATCCTCTTTAATTTTGGCAGCAGTCCAGGAGGTAGTTCCTAATATTAGTCCCATTTCATATGAAACAGTGAAGGCAAAGGGTATCTTAGGGAACATAACAAGTGATGGACTTCAGAGTCAAAGTCAGTCGTTCACTCCACAGCATAACTCTATGCCAGCATAGCTCCCAAAATCCTTCATAAATCAACTATGTCCCATCATAGAGCAAAAGCACACACTATTAAGATATTGTGGGTTCCAATATTTCCTTCCAATTGTATATTCACACACACACACACCTTACATATGCACACACATACATACACAGAGCTATCAGGTATTTATTTAAACAAAATTGGGATCATGCTATATATGTAGTTTTTTCCCATTGCCACTTTACTGGTATAAACATTCTTTGGATGTATGCTTTTAGTAGTGACTACATATTGCATTTTTTCTCCTCATTGAACCATCCCCTTTGACTTTCAAATGATTCTCAATCCTTACTGTATAATTTTTCTTCAGGTTTAATTTACCACGAATGAGGATTATGCACATTATAATTTTCAACATACAAATTATTTATTATCGTAAGGAGATAATTCTGTAATCTCTCAAATGTAACATTTGTGATTCAGACCTTGTAAGGAAAAGGCTTTCATAATAATCCTTTGGGTCCATTTTTTAATAATGTTTGAAAAAATAGACAACTCTTTTAAATTAATTCAGCCCATGGTACCAAAATATATTAGCAAAACACCAAAAGGCCAAGAATAAACCCTCTTGTATAGTTTCAATGAGTTTTGTCACTGGTCTAAGAAAGACATGTGATCTAGCTGGATAAGGACACAAAAGGTCTGGGATCCTAACCATAGTCACTACTTACTACCATGTGACCCTAAGCAAGTAAATTGAACTCTGGGAGCCTCCGTTTCCTTATTGTAAATTATAACAGCAATATTTTCTCCACTGTAGGGTAGTGATGAGAATTAAATGCTAGAACACTTTGTACATCCCTATATTTTATTGTTATTATTATCTAGACTGGCCTAAATAAACAACTGTACATTTATCCAGAAAGAAAAATCACGGAAAATTATTTACTTTATCCTTTTAAATGCATAGAAATGTCTACGAAATACACAGAGGTTCTCTCTGTTCTGGAATAAAATTAACAGATCATTTTTGTCTCACAGAAGGGAAAAACGTATGGAGAAAGGGAATTGACCTGTTATTAATTAGACATATCTGATGATGCTTGCCTTTTTTCTCCAGCATTGAATTCTATTTGAACGTTAAAATCGCTTCCGTGTTTTTAATCATTTTGACTTTTCCTTTTCTTGGTTCCATAACACAAAGCCTCATCCTCCTTAGAATACAGAGTGGGCAAAACAGAACCATAGTTGCTCCATTAAATAGAGGCTTGGTGTCTTCTCTGACTGTGGCTTATACAAGCCCTTTTGTGCCTAGCAGCAGAATGTCTTACCCAGAAAGCAGAAGACCTTCAGTAGGCTTTTGGCACGCATGAGTTGGGACCTAGCTCTCTACTCCATTGTCACTTTCTTGGTCCACATTCTCTTGGCACCTGTGTATTGGCCTACTGTGTAAATAGCCACATTACATAAAAATCCAGTAAAGGGTGAACTTAGTCATTTCTATTGGTTTTTGCCCTCCTTCTCATAAAAATCTCTGGTCAGAGAATCATATCCCAACTGATATTTTAGCTGCAGTTTCTGTTCTCTTTTTTTACTTGTCACATTATTTTTGTTCTCTTACAGGTTTGGGGGGGATGTATCCCTCTGGAAGTTGAAAATTCTTCTAGTGTTATCAAAATGCAAATCTGAGCCAACATGATATGATTTGGGTTTGATTTCTTTGTTTATTGAACTTTCCTTTGCTTTATTTCAGTTGAGTTCATATTACAGTGGCTATGGTTCCACCAGTCCCGTATTTCCAAATGATAGATTCCTTAAAAAATCTCCCTTTTCTGCATCTTTTGTTCTTAAATATCTTGTATTTAGCTTTAGCAGTCTCTTGAAAAATGAATCTGGCTTTCTGGAGTCATAACTTTCAGCAGCACCTGTCCCTTCCCCACTATAATAATGAGACTGTTGTCTTATTTTTAACCTGAGCTTGAAATCCCAGGAGTAACATTTTTCTTACACTTTGTGCTGCATGTGTGGTATTCCTGCACCATGAAGTAAACAATAATTATGATTTACCTCAGTAATGTGTTTACATAAAAATTAAAAGTAAAAGAAGAAGGAGAAGGAGGAGAAAATCTCATTAGAGTTGACTTTCCACTTGGTTCATAGTTTACATGCCCAACTGCAGGTTGTAACCTACCTCTTTAAGAGAATTTCAAATCCTGTGGTTACTTGCCTTCAAACATCAAAACATCACTATTCAGCCTTCTATTATGTTTCAATGAGGAGAAAGTCAAATACAAACTGTGAAGGCAATTTTATTTGAAAATCAGATTTAAATATAATATACTGACTACCTCTTCTCCTTCACTTTTGAAAGGTTCTCTAGACTGCCATAGTTCAAAAATTGGAGCAAGACATTCTTCTGTTATATGAAGGAGGAAAAATCAAAGTCTTATGATGGGGAAAAATAAGAGTTTTGCCAGCTGTAATCCATACTAGTGAAATGATTCTGAGCAAGATCAGTAATCTCTTGGAACCTCAGTTTCGTCACTCATAGAGTGTAAATAATAGCAGGACCTGCTTCTGAGGGAGTTTGTGGGCATTGGCATGGTAGGTGAGCAGATCTCCCGGCCATGGATAGTTTCAGTAGCAGTGGCCCTTCCCACTCCAGGCCTAGTAGTAGATCTGAAAGTTTGCCATGGAAGGGGCCGCTTGGACTAAGGTCCCCTGTGCTGAGCAGTGGTGTAAGGGAATCAGAAAATGGAGGAAATCAGAAAAGTAAGGAGTTGAGGGAAATGGAAACGTAACTGTAAACCAGTACTTGGTGTTTCGTCATCTTTGGTGAAGTTGAACAAAGTGAAAGAGTGAAGGTAAAACAGAGCTTCCTGGCTATTGCCTTTATTAGTTGCAAGCATGGGCAGAGGACCTATAAGAAGCTCACAAATAATTGATCAGACTTTTTTGAGCAGTTGCTTTTGAATATTTGATGATTAAATATTAACCCATATGATGTTTTTCGTCCTATCTTAGCTTAACAGAGTAGCTGGCAAATTGTGCACACTCAACAAAGGTTTTGAATAAATACATATTTTAAATATGTCGAGGAATCAGTCTTTTTTTTAAGTACACTGCAATTCATTTAAAAAATAGAAATTAAGTTCTTACTATGTGCAAACACTGGAGTATAATACTCCATCAAACACTGCTCTTCCACTAATACATTTTTTTTTTTTTTTTGAGACAGAGTTTTGCTCTTGTTGCCCAGACTGGAGTGCAATGGTGCAAATCAGCTCACTGCAACCTCTGATTCCCGGGTTCAAGCAATTCTCCTGCCTCAGCCTCCCGAGTAGCTAGAATTACAGGCACCAGCCACCACGCCCAGCTAACTTTGTTTTTTTTTTTTTTTTTGGTTTTTTTTTTGGACTTTTAGTAGAGATGGGGTTTCACCATGTTGACCAGGCTGGTGTCGAACTCCTGACCTCAGATGATCCACCTGCCTTGCCCTTCCAAAGTGCTGGGATTACAGGTGTGAGCCACTGTGCCTGGCCTTGCACTAATACATTTGGAGAAGAAAATGTGGATGCTACCAGAAGTCTGCTAGAGCTGACTCATGCCCACTCGTAAATTGTCGGAAATTTTGCAGGCCAGTTGCTAAAAACAACCATTGTTAAATACTAAATATTAAATTAAATGTAGATCTAAAACAAAAGGCAATACTCAAACATCATCACTTCTGAATTATTTTACTACCTTCTACTATTATTTGTGCTCTTGAGGAGATTGACATCTACTGTATCTGTACAATGGAAACACTGCATAACAGTGTACTGCTGTGAATTCCAAGTCTGTATTCAATGATGTCTCATTGGTATTTTAAAATCTGCCATGTGGTGTTTGCACCAAGGAAGTCAGCAAATGCTACAAATCAGAGCTATTTTTTCCTGGAGACCTGGTTGTTAAATGGGCACACCACTGGCTCTATCTCAATACAAGACTGAAATAATAGTTTGAGACCATATTACATGGCCTATTTATAATATCTAAGTTCAAAAAATGTTTCATATGCTTTCATATGCATTATACCATTTCAAATAAAGAAATAGAAGCTTCCATTCACACAGCTCTTGAGAGATGCAGCCAGAAGCAAAACAGATGTTTCCAGATTCTGATTTGGCTGCTCCATCATCTGCACCCACTCTGATTGGTAGTGGAATGCCACCTTGAGAAGTCTGCATGGTGTCTTGGCTCAGCAAAGAGTATGGGAGAGGTTGGTTATTAATGTCCTCAGGGACTATGGAGGGGTAAGGATGAACTCCCTTTCTGTTATTTGACTCTTTGGCTTACTCCTCGCTGTCTTCTGTGAGACAATATAAACTTAAGTATTTGGTAAATTGTATAAACAATAAGTCTAAGCTGCACTGTGGATGTATTTGATTTTGTCTATATTAAATGGAAGGAAATAAAGTCTTGATCAGTTCAGGGGAGAAAATGGGATTTGAATGGAATCCTGAAGAAAAGAAAGGATCCATTTGGGTGAGAGAAAAGGGCAAAACATTAACAGATACATACAGAGAAGGAAATACAATGACCATCCTGGAGAAAAATGAAGTATCCAGTTTGGGTGGAGGGCAAGATTTATAGATGGGATTGCCAGAGAAAGGCACTGGCAAGATAGATGGAAACTGATTACCAATAATCCTAAATGACAGTAGTAAACTTTGAAGCTAAACTGGTACAGGTTTGCAGGAGAAGGGAAAAGTTGAAGAAGAAAAAGTATTTTAGTGATTGCTTTAAAAAGTTTATTTTTAAATAACGATGCTTACAGTATACACTTAATTGGTAATATATGTCATGTAATTTACCTTGATCTATGCCAATTAGACCAAAAATAATACTGTTTTTAGTTTATTAGGAATGAAGAAAAGGTCCTTTCTCAAATGCTCCTACATCAGGCTTCAAGAACTTAATAAACTTACCTATGGCTTACTTCATAAAATATTAATAATATACATCTATTGTGCCATAAACACTTAAAATATGATGCAAAAATATAATGTTTCCATGCTAGTTTATAAAAATTCACTATCTGTAATATTGTCTTGGGGAAATAATGTGTATACATCTGAAACAATTGTAAAAGATACTCAGATTCAGTTAATATTGCATGTAGACTGTAGATTTACACAAGCCAATATTCAATAAATTGAATTTGAGTGATGCCATTAGCTCTGTTAATCAGCTGAAATAAACAAGGAAATTCAACATACTGGTCATTGACTTTTCTGATTTTTATATAAAATAAAATATTCAGTTTTGTCTTTAACTTCCCAGAATTGGCAACTATACTATATGGAGCACAGTACTCTTTCTGCACTCATTGTATGTAAGGAAACATGTCATTGGCTTACCTGACTTTAAGTTGACAAGCATTCATTTACAATGTAGACCTTAAATATGCTCAAGACAATCAAAACAATTCCAATGCAAAGGGACCTTACAGAAGAATTTAATGATGGAGGAGGTTTTTGATTTTGATTTTGTTTTGCATTTTTTTCCAAGGAGTTTTTAAAACAAGATGTAACATGATCAATCAGTGGCCGTATTCAGAATGAGCTAGAATGGAGTAGTGAGAATAGAAGCAGGAAGATTAGCCAGGAAGGTCTGATTGTGTTCCTGTGTCCCAATTTTTGTCCAAAGGACATTTTGCTGAGGGCAGGCACCAAGTACAGCTCAGACTTATCATGCATGATGTGTGCATCTCATTAGTCACTATACCTCACTCCTTTTTGTTTTGTTTTGTTTTTTGACACAGAGTCTCACTCTGTCGCCTAGGCTGGAGTGCAGTGGTGTGATCTGGGCTCACTGCAACCTCCACCTCCCAGGTTCAAGCAATTCTCCTGCCTCAGCCTCTCAAGTAGCTGGAACTACAGGTCCACACCACCATGCCCAGCTAATTTTTGTATTTTTAGTAGAGATGGGGTTTCACCATGCTGGCCAGGCTGGTCTCGAACTCCTGACATCGTGATCCGCCTGCCTCAGCATCCCAAAGTGCTGGGAATAAGGCATGAGCCACCACACCTGGCACCTCATTCTTTTAAATACAAACTGGTTGGGACATAGCTAAAGAGGAATACAGTAGAATGACATAGAGCTCAGGCTCTATTGTCAAGCTATCTGCATTGAAATATGGGCTTATGCTGCTCTTTTCTGTAAGATGTTGATAATAATACCCACTTTGAACAGTCAGTGAGAGGAGTAACTTCAGTGATTAATGTATTTAGCATATATTCAGGCACATAGTGAGAAAATTGACTATTAATAATATTATTTAACTGATGCTGGTGGCCAAAGAAAGTATGCTATAAACAATTTGACCTGACCACAATAAACAATTACAGAAATAATTACAGAAATTAAAGACATCTGGAGCTGCATTTGATGGGTGTTGGAGGAGAAGGGTATGGCAGCAAATAAACGCGTGTTTCCTCAGTGCACCCACCCCAATGCATAGACTGCAATGGTCACGTAACTCTTCTTCTTTTATTCAGTTTCTCCCAATCCTGCCGATTCCCTACATTTCTGAAGGTGGTTTTTATTTTCTCTCACAAAGGTCCCAATTTGGGCCCTGACTCTGCTGGAGAGAAGAGAAAGACCGAGAAGCAGCCTACCCTACCTGTAGCTCTGGGTCTGAGGATGGCCAGGAGAACAGAGAGCAAAGCAGAGTCAATGCAAGACCAAAGGGTAAGAAGCCAAAGGGTAAGAACAGAGAGAAACCTTGGAAAACACTCTTGCATAGAGTTTATCTAATAGTGACAGAAAAAAAGGAGGCTATAACTAAAGCCCTCCTGAAAGAAGGTAATTATTTTTCTACTCCACCTTACTTCCACCTTAGATGTTGTATTGACAAACTAAAGCATTCTTTTGCCTCCAGAGAATTTGGCTGGATCAGAGTTTTTGATTTGGCTGGACCAGAGTTTTTAAAAAATGAGCTTTCCTACAGTGTTTGATCCAGTAAAGCTTCATGAGAAGGTAGATGAAATGTGAAATATTTAGATTGGTATTCACCTGCATATTGTACATGAACTCACAGAGGATGCCTCCTACCAAGATCAAAGCATTGCTATTTATACTAAAAATTGAAATACTGTGGAAATCAACATTACTCAACAAAAACTTCAAAGAGAAGTAAAGCCTTCATTTTAAAAATGTTTATTTGGAGATATTTTCCTAATTTTACCTCTCTTATGTCACAACAATGTTGAATTTGCTCATTTACATTTATGTTGAGGATACCATAAGGAGAGGTTTGTTTGTTGTTGTATTTTTAAAGTCCCACAATTTCATAGTCCCTAGACTTTTATGTTACTTATAAACAGCAAACAAATGATAGTTATTATTACTTACGACTCTACTCTGACCAGTCACTATACACATGGTTTCTAAACTTTATAGCAATTCTGCAAATATGTTATTTTTCTCATGATACATATGAGGACTCTGAGGATCAAAGTTTAAATTATTTTCCCATATTCATTTAGATAGTACCCGATAGAATTGGAGATCTTCAACCTGTGTTGAATGAATGCTTCATAGACACCACATGCCTGTCATACTAATTATCTTCTAGCTCAGCAACCAGGAACCCATGACTGACTCTAATGATGAAAATCTAGTAAAATTTTTTAAAAAACCAAACCCAAGAGAATCATTTTGTTAAAAATGTTGGCTTATGAGAACAGAAGGCAGCAAGGCAACGGGTTCTGCCCTATATTTATGTAATAAGGACTATAAGCTCGTGCATATTGCTTAGCTTCTCTGACTTGGTTTCATCATACCCAGTAGATGCTGACACTGGTATCCTCAACATTAGTCAACAAGTGCACCTTTGATGGACATTCAGGTTCCAGAGCAAATATTCTTTCCAAAGATATCACTTCACCTCCAGTGTCTGCGAAGCATTCATTCTGTCCCTGCTCATTCCCTCAATGTGTATTAAGCACTTACCAGAGGCAAAGCAGCATGTTGAGTACAATAAAAGCCATATTATGCAGTGGGCATTTGAATGACATTCTTTGACATGATCTTACAGAAAACTCTCATTCCTTATTGCACCACCTAATATTCCCATTCCTGACTCCACATTTCCTATGTTTCCAAAAAGAAATTTTTCAGATGGCAGCAAGATGCGGGAATCTTACTGGAACTCAAAGGCGATATGAGATTTGAGCAGCTCAGATGGTTCATTCCTGTAGTGTAAAGTATTTATCTTCTCAATTTGAAGAGCAAATGTTAACGTATTTCCAAGTTGTTGTTATTGAACTGTAGTTACTTAACCATAATCACCTAAAAAAAATCTACAGTAATCGATGTGTGTTTTATACTTGTAGTTGTTATTCAACTTCTGTAATAATCCTTTTTATTTCTTTTTACTTTAGTAAATTAGGTAAAATTTAACAGTTTAAATGGTAATCAAAAACCTAAAGCTTACTCCCAGAAAATAGGGTTTTGGGTTTTTTTGTTTTTCATTTACTATATTTATATGACTAGGCCCATGTCCCATCCCCACCTCCCACATGGTTCCTATATTCACTGCCAATATTTTTAGGAGTAAATATATGATGTAATTTTTCTCCTAACAAGCTGCTGTGACTGTTGGCAGTAGAAAAAAATAGGAGTTGGACACAAAGGAAATAAATGGAAGAACAGTTGAAAAGGCCTAGTGACTCCTATTGGGTAAAAATCAAAGAAAGAGTGTTAGATCACAAACCATATTTCTGAGGTTGCTTCTCCAAATATTGTGAATGCAAAATAATTTCATTCAAAAGCAAATATGAGTTTTGGGATATTTTATTTTACCTGAGGAAATCAAAAGGAATAAAGAAAGAAAAACTAATGATTGTCAGTACCTATGTTACACAAGGGCACAAAGTACTCGGCCGGAAAGCATCAGGTCGGAGAGCAATTCTTTACCACCTGCCTCCATTTTGTCTAAACCAGCATTTCTTCCGATTGATTGATGCCAGTTTATATGGATTGTTAAATATTTTGAATAGCACCCCTGGCTAGTGCTCTGTAAATGCTGTCTGACTTAATTCTCACCACAAGTCACTAAGATTAAGTATTATTATCCCAATATACAGATAAAGGGATTGGGAAATGAGGAGGAACATTCATGTCCACACTAGTTTGAGACTCTTCCTCTGGGATCAACTCTTATTTCTAAACAAGTACAGAGCTGTACCTTTTGGATCTCTGTCTCTAGTGTCTAGGAGAGTCCTGCCATGTACTTGGTGCTCAAAAATGGTTTACCCAATTGAATTGAACAGACAATTGTTTGTTTTGCTAGGATGACGAATATCTCCCCTATGTGTACAAGTTTCACATACAGGTGAAACTTGGTTCACATGTGGGGTCCAGCTCAGGATTTTGCAGTCCCACCTTGTCTTTCAGGCTATAACTATAGGAATTTAAGAGTTCTACCAGTTTACCCTATCAATAAATACATTGCGGAAAATGTATTTACATTAATCGTTCTCCCTCATTATAATGCATTTCTTCTCAAGAAAGAGGCAAATAATGCTAGAACTCTACCCTAAGTGAATGTGATACAGATGAATATTTAATACCAATGTATTTACAGCAGTGTTATTTGTATTAGACACTGAATACAAACTAAATGTCTAAGGATGGCAGAATGGCCTAATTAATCATTGTTGAGATGTATGATGGAATGTTATGCAGTCATGGTGAATCACGTTTTAATTAATTTGAGATTTTGTGTTTAATAAGCTTTTTATTGAAGTGTAATATACAGAACAAAATGTGCACAAATTATAAATATAATTATCATTAATTTAAAAGAATTAATAATGAGACAACTACTTAATGGTGTCTCTCAAAAACTAACTTCTTTTCTCCTCAAAGAGATTCATTATTTTAACATCAAATAGGATATAGGGACATAGCTATTATCACATAAGTGAAAAAGGATGAAGCGAATTGTGCAGTATTCTCTAATTATGTGATTATTGATATGTAACTAAATGTGCAGAAAAATACTAGAAGGAAATAGCTAAAATGTTATCAGTGGTTTTATCTTAGCAATCAGAATAGGGGTATTTTTGTTTTCTTCTTACAGAAAATATACATGGCACTAATAAATACTTTTCAGGATAAATATTATTTTAAGGAAATAAAATATGTTAAAATCCATCATAAACATGATTTTTCATATTTGTCAGATGCTGGCACTATTTTTCTAGTCCTAAACTCAAAAAGTGGCCTAGAAAATTAGGCTATTACATACAATTATATTTAAAGCAATATATCTCCTATTAGAACATGGATAAAATTATGATATGCTTTTGGTTATACCATGGACATTAATTACTGAGAACTATAAGTACCTACCATGAAACTACACATGGTACGGTTAATTCTCCTAGCCAGTGTGATTTTTGTGTTGCTGCCAGCACAAACCTTATAAGGTTCTCATTGTGCCAGTTTTGTCACATTCCAGAGAATTTTCTTCCCATCCTTATGGCTTTGCTTGGAAAAGAATGACTAGAAAATGATGCTGGAGATCATAAGGTCAGTCTAGCAGAAATTGTACTGACAAAGCAGCAGAAGTTTCTGGAAACAGATCTAGAGTTCTGGAAATCGGCCGAGGTCCAGGGGTATGTAGATGACATGTTCTGCATTTTTATTAAAATTAACTAGAAAAAAAATTGTATCTGTTTGCCTTTGTTTTTACAGAAGTCAGATAATATATTGATGTGAGAGTAGAGCTGTGGAGGAAGATTTAGCTCCTAAATAAGCTTTAAATATATAATGAAGATTAGCTGGATTCTTTCCTTTCTGTCCTTCCTCCTAATATTTCTTTCTTCGATTGCATGTTTATTTTGAAAATAGATTAGAATTTACTATTCAGAGGGATGTATGAGATCTACAGGGAATGAAACAAGAACTAAATAGAAAACAAATGGAAAGGAATTCAACAAAATAATTCACAATATGATTTATCTAGGAAGAGGGAATCTGAAAAACTTTCCTAATCAGAAAAGCTTCCCTCTTGGGAAGTCCATTTTCCCAGAAGGAGCTGGAGAAAGGAACAAATACTTCATCACTGATGGTAAAAGCCTGTCCTCTATGCACGCAGAGGGTCCTGGTTCTGCTCTGCACTGTGGAGAATTTCCCAGACTGAGTTGCCCAGGTTGCAGAGAGATTGCAAACACTGAGTGTGGAGAAAAGGAGTGGAAATTGTTAGGAGTAACTATGGCTCAAACTTCATAAATAGTAATGATGTTTGCAAATTTTAAGCTTCAAACTGCTCTCCTTATGGTTCAGAAAGATACATTTTTTTTTCCTGGAAAGAAAAGCCCAGAAAACCAAATGTCTTTAAAAAAAAAAAAAATCACTGCTTTAATAGTCAGACTGTAGAATTTAGTGGCCAGCAGTGACCCAAAGTGGTAATTTTTCAAGCCCTGACATTTATTTAATGCCTTTAGTATGGTTATATAAAAGTGTTTCACATGCACACTATTAATATTTAGGTGCCAGGTGGCTGCTATGCATAGTGTTTTATTATTTATGGGTCTGTTTCTCCGGTTCACAGGGAGATGAGTGGCTGTCATTGACCCAAGAAGGATTCTTTTAACATCATACATTAATTTCTTCACAGAAAGAATAACATTACCTTATAGTTTGGTGGTAGAGCAAAACATATTAATTTTCTAGATAGGATCAAGAGAATCATATGGCAATTGTGCATCTGTAGCTAGTGAGGACTATGAGCTTGCGCATATTGCTTAGTGTCTCTGAGACTCGGTTTCATCATCTGTCCAATGGGAATGTTAATGATATTTTTTGAAGGAACATATGCCAAATACCTGTCAGAGTACTTTGAAAATAGAACATGCTTCGAATTAGTTTCCGACCTTCTTCCATGAGTCTCAGTTTTCTCATCTGAAAAACCAGTGGGTTAAGTGTGGAATGTCGAGTAGTTTCATTCCATATGATAAATCCAAGCAGTTGATATGAACTGCTTACAGCGTTCATGAAAAAGGTTTGAAACCCAATGTGGGAATATCATGAAAACGCTAAGTAGTTGATTCTTGTGTACCTTGGATAAAGGAAAAAAGTGGCTGCACATGTGCCGCTGCCTGTTTCTCAGCTCTCCCAGATACAAAAGCCTCTGGTTTTGAACTTGACCTTTGTGTTCATGAACTACCTTGGGTAGAATTAAGGAAACCTAATTAGGATCTTTGTTGCTAGCACTTTAAAGCGTTACTAATAACATTCAAATACAGCCTGGCAATTTCCCTAGTCGGTTTAGTCAGTTTAGGGACTCTTATTCACAGACATTGCACAGAAGCTTACCTTGCCAACTTTTGACCAGTGAAGCTCTAACTCAAAGGCCAGTATTTGAATATTTGCCAGTAAAAACAACTCTGTGGAGTTTTATTACCTTATATATTCCAAAGGAGCCAGGATAAGATCTCTGCTTATCTTATTTCTATAAACCATTCCACGCACCTCACTTCACTCCTCTGAATTTCTTAGGAAGAGAACAGAGAACAATACAGTTGGAAGAAATTAGATGTCAACAATCCAATTGTTAATAAATATAACTAAGAGTGGAATTTCAGAAATTAAATATATTATTAGATATAACTGCTAAATTTGTTGAAACTGATTTTTAAATATTAAGTTCTATTTTCATGTTGCTTTTTACTTTTTTTATTAAAAATAACAAATATTTTGAAAACATAATTTTTAATTGGCTCCAAATCTCACAACTTTAACCTAGCCATCATGATTGGGATTCATTCCATTCTAGTTTTTGTGTATTAGAATATGTACAGGTACCTTTAGTGGTTGTAAATACAATACTTGTATAATTTTGAATTCTAATCATTCAGAAAGAATTATAGTTTCTCACATTTCCCATCTTCATTATAAACAAATGAGGTTATTTTAATTACAATACAGAATGTCACTGGTGGTTGGGTAATAATTAGTTAGCATTTTACTTCTCGTAGGGATTTTATATTGTCAAGGCCAAATCATGATTTCAACTTAGATCTGTTTTCTACACAATCCAACATGAGAAATCACACAGACTGACAAAACTGTCTTGTCATTCTATTGAAAAAAAAACAATTTGTAAGAAAAATAAAAATAAAATCCCATATCCCATTTTAAAACAAAGAATTGAGAATATGTCCTAGCTAAAACATTTTAAATATATCATATTTTATAATAAATGCAATTTCACTGCTTCCAAATATTTCATGGATTTTGAATAGTATACTGAATGTGCCATGATAAAATGACAAGATGACGTCTGAGATTATCATTATCATCTTAATGTTTGTCAACAACATGAGAGCAGACACTGGATCGTATCCTTTGGAAATGCACCTTGACTGGGCATAAATGGAAAGCAAATGGAATGTGGCCACTAGGGTTCTGCTTATGTGAATGTCTAAGGAACTGCCAAAAGGAAATTTTTTTTTTTTTAAGAGTTGAAACAGGGAGGGAAACATCACACACCAGGGCCTATTGGGGGTTGGGGGACAAGGGAGGGTGAACATTAGGACAAATGCCTAATGCATGCAGTGCTTAAAACCTAGATGATGAGTTGATAGGTGCAGCAAACCACCATGGCACATGTATACCTAGGTAACAAACCTGCACATTCACAGAACTTAAAGTTTTAAAAAAGTCGAAATATAGTTAAGAAGTATAATATAGACTGGTTTCTAAAGAAGACAGCCTGGATGACCTTTTTGTGTGACCATGGCAGAGTCTCTTAACCTCTCTGTTTCTCAATTTTTTCATCACATGGCTGATTTATTCAACAGAATAAATATGTACAGCTCTTTGAACAGTGGCTAGGATATAAGTACTCCCTCAATGGATTTTAGCTATTATACTACAAATGTGGTTCAAAGACATGAAGCGGAACTGGAGCAGACTCTGGATAGGGCATGATGCCTGTCATTCTGATTATCTTCTAGCTCAGCAACTAGGAACTCATGACTGACTCTAAGTATGGAAATCTAGTAAAATTTTTAAAAATCAACCCCAAAAGAATCGTTTTGTTAAAAAGTTTGGTTCTTGAGAAGAAAAGCAGCAAGGCAAAGCGTTCTGCCCAGTAGATGCTGACATTGGTATCCTCAACATTAGTCAAGTTCATCTTTGATGCTGTCTTTGTCTAAAATTATCAACAGCATTGCCTTGAGGTAACAACTAGTGACACATATGCCAGTTTGCCACTGACAGAAAAAAGGACACATTCCCAATGAAGCTGGAGAGAAGAACAAAATATGAGATGAAGCACAAAAGAATATTCCCAAAGTTCTCAAAGGAGAGGGACTATTTCTGAAGGTAGAGTCAGAGCTAGAGGGAAATCATGCTTTGTCGTGCTTATTTTCACCCACAGGCAATTATGATATATCAAAGCCAGGTTTCAGGTGGTATGCACAATGATTTGCTACAAAAGTCTAAAAATTGATTCATTCAACAGATACTTACTGAATACCTACAAAGTGCCAGGTCTTATGCACTTGCACGAGTGAGAGTCAGATAGATTGTATTGTAGTAACAAAGGACAACAAAATCTCACTCATTAACAACAAATGTTATTCCTCATTTATGCTATAGGTCTCTCACAGGTCACCGCTGGATCTACTCCATCATCATCTTCACTAGGACACCCAGTTCAATTGAGGAGCCTTGACATGGGATATTGATGGGATATTGAGAGAAAAGAGAAATGGTGAATCAAGCACTAATCTCAAAGCTTCTGCACAGAACTACTTACATGTCACTTCCTCCCATGACTATTCCTAAATTCAGCCAAAAGGGGACACATAATCTCTTATGGGGGAGGGCACCACAGGAAGAGAAACCCCAATATTTGGTGAATAGTAACACAATCTACTTTGTTATAGAATGTGTCCTCAATGGTCTTATAGTCCAAGAGCATTATGTTTAGTTATAGTAATATTAAATATGATACTAAATGAATTGAATAGCCAGACATCTGTGAAAGTAAAACTGTGATAATACAAAGTCAGTGTGCTTTTAAGTTTCAATTGCTTAAGGCTATTTGGAGGTAAGGATCACATGAGTTCAGAGCCCTAGGATTCAAAAATAACTCCAGAATCTTTTATCACTCCACAAAGGAAAAGCAATAATAAGTAAGTTACCAGATGTTCATGTACTCTCTCTGAAACTGTAAGACTAACAAAGGAAAATTTTCAAAAGTCAAAAATACTCTATCATTTATTTGCAATAGAAATTATTCAGCCGGGCACAGTGGCTCATGCCTGTAATCCCAGTACTTTGGGAGGCCGAGGTGGACCTGAGGTCAGGAGGTCGAGACCAGACTGATCAACATGGAGAAATCCTGTCTCTACTAAAAATACAAAATTAGCCAGGCATGGTGGCACATGCCTACAATCCCAGCTACTCAGGACGCTAAGGCAGGAGAATCTCTGGAAGTGGAGGTTGAGGTGAGGCAAGATCGTACCATTGCACTCCAGCCTGGGCAACAGAGTGAGGAAGGAAGGAAGGAGGGAAGGAAGGAAGGAAGGGAGGAAGGAGTGAAAGGAGGAAGGGAGGAAGGAGGGGAAGGGAGGGAGGGGAAGGAAGGAAGGGGGAAGGGGAAGGAAGGGAAGAAGGAAGAAGAAGGAAGGAAGAAGAAAAGAAAAAAAAGAAGAAAGAAGAAGAGAAAGAAAAAAGAAAGAAGAAAGAAAAGAAAGAAAGAATAAGAACAGAAAGAAGAAAGAAAAAAGAAAAAGAAAGAAGAAAGAACGAAGAGGCAGAAGAAGAAGGAAGAAGAAAGAAGGAAGGAAGGAAGAAGGAAGGAAGAAGGAAAGAGGGAGGGAGGAGAAGAAGGAAGGAGGAACGGGAGGGAGGGAAGAAAGGAAGGAAGGAAGGAAGGAGAGAAGAGAAGAGAAGAGAAGAGAAGAAAAGAAAAGAAAAGAAAAGAAAAGAAAAGAAAATTTTCAGTAAATACACACAACAGCATTGATGGGCTGGAGACATACCACTTTCAGTTGTGATCCTGGCAGATGTCAGATGTGATAGATTCTACAAGGTTAAACAGGTTAAATTCTTGCAAGTAAGTCCTTTCTGGAACACCCAAGAATTACAGAAAGTTTAGCTATCTTTCAAATGAGATTTCATTCTCAGTTTTGCTTGTTCCGTAACCCTTCCAAATTACACACAGGATTCTTTTCATTCAGTTGCCTTAGCCAACATTTTATCTCCAACAATCCTATTTTATGTAACTGAGTTTGCCTTGCCCTTTACTGCATTTAGGTAAATGGAATGGTCTTTTTTAGACTTCTGAAACTATTTGTAGACCTTTGCCTTCACAAGTTTGAAATAAATGTGAGGCATTAATTTTATTCAGACAACACTGAGCCCAATTCACTTGGGAAAATGCATCTCGATGTGTAATTCATCATCCAGACCCTGTCCACTATTCTGTTCCTCCCTGAGAGTAAATTAGGCACTTTGAAAGGTGCATTAAACTCTTCCTGGCTACTAGGTACCATTTAGAACTGTGGGGCAATAATTTACTTAATAGTACCTTGGTGACCTCAAAAAGTTTATGTTGTTTTGAAAGTTCTTAATTTTCTCCCACTAAATAATTTATGCATTCAGAGGTTGGGTATGCTTATAAATATGTTTCCAGAAAGACAACAGCTATTGAATAGAATAAATAAGATAAAATTGTCATGCTAGTGCAGAAATTAAATGTTCACAAGTGTGTTATCTAGCCTATCCATAGAATAAAAATATAGCTCATAAAACAGTTATTGCTTTGGATTTCACTTTTTAAATTTACAAGACTGTGTTACATTTTATTGTAATTAGTAATGCTTCATAGCTGTAAGGATTTCCAGATCCATATCACAGCATTTTTCCATAGTGCAAAACACATTTATTCAAAGTTAAAATAGTGTGCTAAACATACTGAAGGTTCTGACAGACGCTTATATTTCTCTTCATTCTTTCATTTACAGCAGAGTTTCATCCGTATTAAGCAAATTGGTTAAGTTTTGATACCTCCTACTTTAATCACTCATCTTATGTACTAAATATGAATCAAATTAAGCTTGATCCAACAAACAAAAGTGATATGCTTTGAGTTTTGCTGTCATTTGGGATAATTAATAATAAAAATAAATATTGCATTCATCAATTCTAAGAAGCAAAGATTTTCACATTTTAATGTCTCTAAAATAAGGTGTCGTATAATTGATGGTGTGCCTGAGCTTTTTTGGCAGCATTTTTTCTCTCATTGTCACAAAATGATATTACATTTTAGTATTGATGGCATCTTCAATTTTTGAAATACAGCAGGACAACTTATTTTGAAATATTGAAAATAAAGTTCTATGTGAAAATGCAGAATGACTCCAAGAATATGAACATATCACCATTTAGGTGGCAGAAGTTGATAATGTTTTCATATCCATTTCAGTCACCACTATCCCTCTGAAAATGAGTTTATCACCACTAACCAGTTTTGAAAATGTTTGAATGGGACAGACACTGATCATTTTATGGAAGTAAAACCTATGAGAAATTTTAAGAGAATGTATATGTAGGCCAAAACAAAGCAGAGGAGATATTTGTTTTAAAATGATAATAATAAAAGATTATTCTTTCTACTCTCCAAGTGATGGAGATGAAATAGTCACTATTTCACCAATGAAGCATAGCTTTGGGAAGAAGAAATGACTCAATAATGCTTTTACAATGTTGGTGGGAGTGTAAATTAGTTCAACCACTGTGGAAGACCGTGTGGCAATTCCTCAAGGATCTAGAACCAGAAATACCATTTGACCGAGCTACTCCCATTACTGGGTGTATACCCAAAGGATTATAAATCGTTCTACTATAAAGACACATGCACACATATGTTTATTGCAGCACTATTTACAATAGTAAAGACTTGGAACCAATCCAAATGCCCACCAATAATAGACTGGATAAAGAAAACATGACAAACATACACCATGGAATACTATGAAGCCATAAAAAAGGATGAGTTAATGTCCTTTTCAGGGACATAGATGAAGCTGGAAACCATCCTCAGCAAACTAACACAGGAACAGAAAACCAAACAAACACGACATGTTCTCACTCATAAGTGGGAGTTGAACAATAAGAAAACACGGACACAGGGAGGGAAACATCACACACTGGGGCCTGTCGGGGGGTTGGGGGCAAGGTGAGGAAGAGCATTAGGACAAATACCTAATGCATGTGGGGTTTAAAACCTAGATGACGAATTTATAGGTGCAGGAAACCACCTTGGCAAACATGTGTACCTATGTAACAAACCTGCACGTTCTGCAAATGTATCCCAGAACTTAAAGTAAAAAAAAAAAAAAAAAAAAAAAAAGTTTTTAACTTCTATCAGAGGAACTTATAAGAGAATGCCTTTATCAGAATAACTTTTATATGTAGCCACTCAGATAGGTTCAATCATATCTAGTATTAATCTCTGGATGTAACACCAACTCCACACCTCAAAGACAACAGGGGGAGACAAAGGCAGAGCAACAACAACAAAATTAAGTAAATTTTACGATATATCAAGATATAAAATTCAGAACCTATGCCCTTGATGTTATCCTGAATGATAAGAAGATATTTACTTGGCCTAAATATTTTTATTATCAAATAATAATAAATGGGGTAAATATGCTTCATTCTTTCAGTAAAATGTGATGCCTAGCAGAATCGGCTGGCTATATTATCCCTAAATACCAACACACAACTGGGAGTCCCACTTCTAATTTACAAAACATGGAAATTTAAAAATGTGATTACATGATTATATAAGACTAATCTCCCAGAATGGGGTGCTTTTGGGAGGGATTTGTTTTAACTTTAAACAATTTATGTAAAAAGTCACAATTAAATATTAACATGGAACATACACAGTTCAATACCATTTGAATTCAAGATTTGGAATCCAACAAATCTATAAGCTATCATAGAATAAGAATTTTTGATATGTATATGCCTCTCTATAGAATAAACTCCGTTTTCTATGCCTGTGAAGGTAGGAGTTAAGGTAAGGGATAGAATTTGGGAGATGAAGCTTCTTCTGTACCATTTCTAGCCAACAGCACAACACATCTGAATTTGTGTCTATTAAATGTCCAACATATGTTCAGACTCCAAAAACTTCAATAATATTTGTGCATCTACAAATTCCACATTTGCCTTATATTACTCTTCAGATTATCTTATTTTTATAATCTTTATAATTAAACAAAAAATAGCATAATTAAGAAATTCCCAATTTCGTTGGAAATTAGGGAAAACAATGTAACTAATTTTTTCCTTAGGGTTCACCTCCATCAACTATAGTAGTGTTTGCCTCTTACAAAGATAGCCAGGGGTCTCATGACAGGCAGGAAAGATGATTAAGTCTGAAAATACAACATTTGAACTCTTGTTTGCTACATATGACCTCTCTAACATCTGGCAAGTTACAATGCTTCCTTGAGCCTCAGCTTCAGCATCCATAAAATAATAATAATAGTATTTACCTTCATATAGTTTGATAAGATTAAACAAGTTAATGTATGTAAAGCACCTGACACATAAAATATATTCAATCTTTGATTGTTTAAAATAAATCCTAGAGTAACTTAAAAAGTAGTGATAGCTCATCCGTTTAGTTCTATGTGACTTGAGTATACTGGGTAGTTTAGCTCTAATGTCTCAGTAGGTTTCATAACATCAGTTTCAAAAGCCTTCAGCAATTCAAGAAAATAAACATTTATTGAATACTGCGATAGGTATAGAGAGGAGGGAAATGATAAAATGCCTCCCGTGGGAGGGTTCACAGAGCAGGTTGACATGTCAATAAACATTCATAATAGAAGACTCTCAAACCCTTTCTGCAAAGTCTTAGCAGGCAGCATGAAACTCCTTGTGACAAAACTGTGGTATGGAAGATTAATGACAGCAGGTGTCATGAAACCACTGGTAAGAAACATCCAGAAGTTGAGCTTGAAAATACTACCTGAGAAAACTGAAACAGCACCCATAAAAAGATTGGAAAATTTGGGAGAAAATTGTGCAATGACATGTTAACACCTAGATAACTTTTAAGATAGATTGCAGACAAGAGGAATCAGCAAACATATCTAGCAGAAATAAAACAGAATGAGACCCTTGGTCACCTTGCTAATTTGGAAGATTAAAAGAAAAGTTAAAATTCCTAAGTCTTTACTGCAAATGACAGATGCCAAATTGACATTTAGTTCATATATTAAAGCCAGTGGATCTTTTGGGGTGAGAAATTATTGTTTCTTGCTTAAAGTCTAGCATTTATAAGGCATGGGATGATTCATTTTATTGATAAAGAAATGTGGGACGAGCTGAAAGGAAACAAAAAGTGATCCAAGAATTTATGAATCATGAAAGAGACTCTGATCACATCCTTTCAGTAACCCCAAACCCCCACTTTCTACATTTCTGCCCTCCAGAGTCACCAAGTCTTTCTGTCATCTCATACAAAACAGATGATTGATAATTCGCATCTGGCTCCTTTAAAGTTGTAGCTTCTAATCCAAGCAGGCATATCAATAACTTCTCAAATAAATCAGTTTTTTCATGTAAAATAAATTTTTGTGCAACCTGTTAAGAGAATATTGTGTTCTTTATTTTAACGCGAAGAATACGTTAGACGTTCTAGTGATTCTCATATGTTCCTCTCTCTACTTTGATAATCAAAATGCTTTAGAAAGTAGGGTGTGAGAAGCAACTGAAACTCAGCCATGAATCTTGTGGCCATCAATAATCACCTTGTTAGTCAATGTCATGATCAGAAATATTGTTTAGTAACAGTATCCTTGACAATGATACATAGAATAGTCAGTCATCCAACATTTTCAAGGACTTTTCATCTTCTGTTGCCAAAGATTCATTCTTTTTTTCCCACACATTATTACTTGTTTTTTAAAAGGTAGAAAGAAAAATTTTAGCAGGACTCTAGAAAGAATTCAAGAAGACAGAAAACTAACATTTACCACTCTTCCCCCACCAAAAGAAAGCAGTTGATACAAAGCTCGCTCTCTCTCTCTCTCTCTCTCTCTCTCTCTCTCTTTCTATCGCTTTTAAGAGACAAGGTCTCCCTCTGTTGCCCAGGCTTAGTGCAGTGGTAGTGCACCATAACCTCTAACTCCTGACTCAAGCAATCCCCTCAACTCAGCCTCCCAAATAGCTGGGACTACAAGAGTGTGCCATCACAAATAGCTAATGTTTATGTGTTTATGTATTTATGTATTTATTTTGGTAGAGATGGAGTCTTGTTGTGTTGGCCAGGATGGTCTCGAATTCTTGGCCTCAAGTGATCCTCCCACCTCAGCTACCCAAAGTGCTGAGATTACAGGCATAAACCCCTGTGCCTGGCCTCTCCCCCACTGCCCCACTTCCTGTCTTCCTTCCTTTTTTCTCTCTTGCTTGCTTGCTTGCTTGCCTTTTCTTTCTTCTTTTTCCTTTTTTTTTCCATAAAAAATATACAGCAGAGAAGATGGTGATGAAGTAGGACCATGGTAATGAGGAAGCTGTGTGGATGAGAGAGAGATGAAAAGATTTAGTGCCGTCTATAAATAAGAAATTTTAAAAGAGGAAATATTTCTAATATATATGCACACTGTATAAAACTCCTTTAAGGAATGTTCAAGATTGAAGTTTTCTTCAAAGAGCCAGTAGATACTGCTGTTTTTCATATGTTACACCACATAGAGATTGGACCATCTGGAACCTCAGGTGTTATATGTGATGTAAATTTACATATAAGGAACATATATATATGTATATGTAAGTTTCTTTGAAGGCCAAACTCTTGTTTATCTTCACACCTTCCACAACACTAAGCATAGCATTTTGCACATGGCAGGCACTCAACAAATATTCAGTAAAGCCAAACAAAGGAATATGGTTCCCAAATCAGCGTTTACTAAGGTGGAAACATTGTGAAATATTGGAAAGAGTACAGGGCTGTATGACGGGAAAATCTCAGTTATATTCATGGCTTGTTAAACTCAATAGTTTGGAATCTTCAGCAAGTTTCTTTTCTTCCTTGGTCATCAGATTTCTTCTCAGAATCATAAGGACCTTGTCTGGGTCATCTCTCCCTGCCGTCCAAGACTCTTAAGTCTAATGCTTTAATACTACAAATTCCCAGATGGTTTTATTTGGCGTGGATGGGTTTCGCACTGTTAGCCAACAATTCTATCAGTTCTGCTCTGGGGTTCTTTAAGATTATGTCTGGTTTTCTACTGTTGTTATAGGTATAAGATAAATACCTGAGAGAATACTCTCAAAGAGGGATGACAGCAAGCACTGGTTTACAACTCCCGTCACTATTGTCTAAACTACTAAAGATGATAAAGTGGCCCTCATAATAATCATAGCCACTGTACTTATTGTGTGTTTCAGGCACTGTGCTTGTCATTTAACAAGCATTTTCTCTCTTGCTTATAGTAACCTTAATGCGTAGACCTCCCTGTCTTAGCTACATAGGGTATCTCTCCTAGACAACGCTTCTTAAAATCACTGTAACAATCACAAGCAAAAATGGTGCAGGTCAGTTGGGATTGAGGATTCAGGACCAACTGAATAACCCCTAATATCACAGAACAGATTTTGCACAAATTTGCATTTGTAATATGCTATTATCAGCAGGTTTTTTTTTTAATGGAATTGATATCTCTAAAGGAGAGACTTTAGGAATATTTGAATGGATCCTACTTGTGCTAATGAATTTTCCTAGAAATTTCCTTTGTCCTGTTTTTAGCCAGTTCTATTGGAACTGAGTCTTCCTTACAAGTAGATGAAGTAAAGATTTATGGTCCTTAGAACATGTGGAAATTAGAAAATGGACTAATGGAATCCATTAACATCTTCTCACCAATTAGATGAATTGTAGATCAATATAGTGTATTAATAGACTCAAACATATATATATATATATATATATATATATATATATATATATATATATATATATCCCATTGGGACAGCCTCAGGAAGATAGGACTAATTTTAATTGTCTTGAATCAGACAAAAAAAAATCATACTTACAACACAAAGACCTCCTTTCCGCCGTGTATTTTAATGATTTTGAAATTAAAAGTTTAGTCTATATTGCCTAATGATAACACACCACTTTCTGATTGAAAACTCAACATGTAGTAGCAGTAAAGTGAATAGCATTCTTGCATCAATAAATAAAATACTTTTTTGGTATAGTTTTTAAAAAGGATTTCAAATAATAATTTTTACTTCAGTTTAGATTTTTTTCAGTTTCACCATGCAAGTCACTCTGAAAAGAGGTTCTGATTAAATATGATTGATGTAACAGTTGCCCTCCCCGTACATGTTCTCCATAAACCTCAAAGCCTAACCTCAAAGATAAAAAAATAGAATGCCAAAGGAAAATTACTGCAAAAGTACTTTGTGCTAAACTGGCATCAGACATAAAAATAAAATAATGTCTGTAAAGCTTACGGGACTAATTAAGATTTTAATGTAGTCTCATTCCTAGGAAAATATTAGGAATCATGATTCAGGAACACTTGTGTTTCACAAATTAAACCAAAAACAATTGAGGCAGTCTATTTAAATGTTCCAGGATTGAAGTTTAATGAAAATCTTTAATTAATTTATATTGGGGTCACATTTTATCACTATCAGTGAGAATCATTAGGAAAATAGAGAATGGTATGAACCACCCATATTCCAGATTAAAAAAAAAAAAAAAGGTCAAAAGGCAGAGCATGGCAGTTCAGCAAGAGAAAGAAAACAAATAAATTATCTTCTGCAGAAGGACGGCATGTTCAGCCAGACGTTACAGGTTTTATTTTATTTTATTTTTTGTAGCTCATGATACTCTGACACCCTTGCTTTTGAGTTTAGATTTAACAAATGCACACCTGGCTACAAGGGGGAACTCAGCCTCAAATAAAGTGTTAGGATATATACATTCATGTGCTCCTTAAAGGAGAGAGGCAGGATTGTAGTAAACATTTGGCCCTGTACAATTTTGAGCAGGATGCAAAATTAAGAAGTCAGCTTTAATTCTGGGGGAAAGGTGGAGAAAAGTTCCAACATCCTTTTTCATTTATGTTGACAGCATACAGAAATGAAAAACAAAAAGGAAGCATAAAAGTCAAAATCTGTTTCTTATTATTCTGACTCTTAAGAGGAAAAAATAATGCATATTGGGTCGACATGAGGTACTGATGGTCATATCACTGATTATGAATTTACTTTCCATTAACATAGAAGCTAGAAGCACTTCCACTGGCATCCAGTAACAATCCACTATTACTTAAATGCACCTTAAATTCCGATGGTGCTTTCAAAGGCAAGGTTATGTAATTTAATTTTAAGGTGCATATTTGAAACCGTCATATGAAAGTAAGTGACTTGTGTTGGTCAATAAGAAAGTAAATCTTCCTTTCCTAATTTTCGTATCGTTCTAAGACCATCCCTATTAAGACATCTAAACACGGCTTGCTTTAGTCCTTTGTTGTGGAGGAAAGGGATTGATGGCACAAATCAAGAAGTTCAAACACAAGTTATTTCCAAATAGCTTGCAAAAGTGATTGCTGCTCGGCAACCTGACATTTGACGGCCTTTCCACAGACGACGATCCCTTTCCACAAATACCTGGAAGGGAACATGGAGTGAAAACCAGAAATAACCCGATCACTGCCAACTAAGTGTTCTATGAAGAGCTTTTACATTCCTGGATTTTTAACAATGACACAAAATGAAATAGGAAGACAGACACATGCTGAAAAGAACCAAAGAATGTTGAGAGGAAGTAAATACTAACTTTAGGAAGGTTAGGTCCCTGATTTACAGAGTTCTCTCAGGAAGGATTTTCTACTTTCTCAATTTTTTTCTGGAGCTGATATTGTTCCTGAGAAGGGATATGAAGGAGAAATTCAACCTTCAGTTCTGGATACATAATTTCAACTTCTTGATACAACAGTCCAAATCACCTGTCTTAAAAAGTTATTAAAATAATACCTAATAGGTATAACTTGTATTGTGTAACAGTCACTGTGTCCAACGTTTTGCATAGGTTGTTTCTTTTCCTCACCACAATGGCTCTAAGATGCAGGTATGATGATTGTGTGTTACTGAGATGAGATAAACTACTCCCTAGGAACACAGTTACGCAATAGTGGAACAGAGATGTAAGTTCAACTTTAAACAGGTCTCTGGGCCCTGCATCTAGTCACATTGCTTCCTGGGGTTATGATAAGAATACGGTAGCCACCAGCCACATGCAGCTATTTCATTTTAAATTGGTACAAATCAAATAATATTAAAAACTCATTTCCTTAGTCACAATAGCCACATTTCAAGTGCTCAATAGACACTATATTACGTAGTTCAGACAGAACATTTCCATCATCATAGGAATTTCTGTTGGATAGCACTGTCCTAGGATACCAGTTTTGCCTTGATGATGCTGTCAATCTCTCATCCTTTACCCATAATGTTTTACATCAGAATTATGTCCACACAGAACATGTGGGCTGTGACGAATCTTCTCTTCCCACCATTCCCCAACCCACATACACAATCCCAGGAAAGGATTACCATCCTCTCATCTGGAGAAAATTGTTTCTATCCCACTTCTCAAAATGAAGCTGTTTTATAATAAAAAAAGATTAGGAATGAACGTTAAAAATTATTATCAAGTAGAAATGTGAAGGGAACTCTGTGGGAGTAAATGTGGACTTTTCACCAAACCATCTGTATAATCTTTGACAGCTGAGAAAGAAAAGCAAGTAAGATTATTATAAACCATATTTTATGGTATTTGATGTTATTTTGGCATCACATAAAGTACTGATGAAATTTCACTAGGGAATGCCGCTATGTGCAGTTTTGCATAGAATGCTATAGGAGGACATTCTATGTCTGAGAACACACATCAGAGAATAATCAAAATGATTCAGTGCTAAATCATGACAAAGAATTAGCCAGTCTTGGCCTGAGTCCTAAAGACAAAAAGAAGATGTTCAGGAATACCACAGAGGTAAATGAGATCCAGAAGAGAGCAGAACAGGTTATTGCCAATAATAATTTTCTCATACTGGCAATTCAATGTAATGTTAGTAAATAATGAAAATTGCTGATCATTGAACTAAGAATTAAAAGGTTTGGCCATATACCCAAAATCAATTTCAAACATAGTAAAGAAATCAATTCAGGCAGGGTTTCACTTGTGCTTTTTGAAGGTAGAAAAGGAAAGCAATAAAAAAGTCTGAAGGAAGCCAGGCATGGGGGCTTACACCTGCAATCCCAGCACTTTGGGAGGCTGAGGCGGGTGAATCATTTAAGTTCAGGAGTTTGAGACCAGTCTGACCAACATGGTGAAACCCCTTCTTTACTAAAAATATAAAAATTAGCCAGGCGATAATGTCATGTGTCTGTAATCCCAGCTACTTGGGAGGCTGAGGCAGGAGAATTGCTTGAGCCTGGGAGGCGGAGGTTGCGGTGAATGAGATTACACCACTACACTCCAGTCTGGGTGAGATTTAGGAAAATACATGAAAAACTAAATAAAGAATCAGTCTTGCTATCTAACATACAGTCTGGCTTATTTTCAGCTTTCATCCCTAAGGGAAGGTATATGCTTCTATTAAATAATATGCTACATTAATTTTACACTGTTTTTGAATACTAGCACACCTTATTGTACACATAAGAAAAAAATCTGAGAATCTTAAAATTTTCATAATGAAAGAAGCCTTGGAAATTCCTCCAGTTCATCTTCTAAATTTCATAAGTGAGGATATGGAGACCTAGAAATGGTCAATAATTTGACCAAGGTCACTCAGTCTGTTGGCAACAGAGTTGGGACTGAAGTGACAGCACCAGACAAATAGTTATGGCCAGTTCAGTAGCCAGCAGCAACAACTCTTCCGTATGTGTCTGAGAGGGCCCAGGATGTTTGAATGAGATAATCTCCAGGGTCTTCTCAACTCTAACATTTTGAGAAATCTCTTTTTTCAGTAAAAATATTTTTAATTTTATTTTAGAATAAACTTTTTAAAATTAGAAAAAAAAATTTTCACAGTATCCTAAAGACATCGTTCAAGAAAAACTACTATATCCATCATAAACCTTGCTATGGAACATATTACATACTGAAAATGCTCTTTGCAGAACACACAGCAATCATCTCGGTAAGAATAGCATCCATGTCTCCTTCACCCTTGCAGCTATAGGCCCTAGAACAATGCCTAGGGCATAAGAAATATTGATTGAACTGAGCCGAATTCTTCATTTTAGAGATGAGGGAACTAAGGCTCAAGTTAGTTAGGGGCTTCTCTCTGTCACTCAAATCCATGCAATCTCCATAGGGGCAACATTGCTCCCAAAGGGATAAAAACTGATTCTTGAGGTTAAAAGCATCTTGCTATTGTTATGTATAAAGCACAAATATATGTTGAGCACATAAAGAGATATACAGTAGAACTGGATATTAAGATTTCATGGGGGGAGGGAAACCTAAATAAATCTAAAAAGGCTCTTAGGGGAACGGTAATGAAAATATAAGGTTGAGATGGTCTAAACCTATAGAAATTCCATGAAGTAAAAAAATTAAATGTCATAAAGTCAGAGGAGAGATATCACATTTGTAGACTGATCTTACTTAAGACTCAAAAAGATAAAAGTATTTCACATTCTGTTTCTGGGCTCCAAGATGGCATAAATACAATTTAACAAGCTCCCCTTTTCCCCTGAGCAGGGAGTTCTATTAATAAATCTATCCAACTTCATGGAGAGTTATTAAAACAGCCTTTTTTAAGACTTTTATGTTCGGGGGTACATGTAAAGTTTGTTACATGGGGGTTTGCTGTACAGATTATTTTATCACCCAGATATTAAGTCCAGTACCCAGTAATTATCTTTTCTTCTCCCCTCCTTTCTCCCACCCTCTACCCTCAAGTAGACTCCACTGTCTGTTGTTTCCTTCTTTGTGTTCTTAAGTTCTTATCATTTGACTTCCACTTATAAGTGAGAACATGCAGTATTTGCTTTTCTGTTCTTGCATTAGTTTGCTACAAATAATAGCCTCCAGCTCCATCCATGTTCCCACAAAGACATGATCTTATTCTTTTTATGGCTGCATAGTATTCTAAAGCATATATGTGCCACATTTTCTTTATCCAATCTGTCATTTACGGGCATTTACATCTTTCCATATCTTTGCTATTGTGAATAGCACTGCAACGAATATTCACATGCATGTGTCTTTATGGTGGAACAATTTATATATTTTGGGTATATACCCAGTAGTGGGATTGCTGGGTCAAATGGTAGTTCTGCTTTTAGCTATTTGAGGAATTGCCATACTGCTTTCCAGAAAGATTGAACTAATTTACACTTCTACCAACAGTGTACAAGTGTTTCCTTTTGTGGGCAACCTTGCCAGTATCTGTTATTTTTTGACTTTTTAATAATACCCATTCTGACTGGTGTGAGATGGTATCTCATTGTGGCTTTGATTTGCATTTTTCTAATAATCATTGATGTTGAGCATTTTTCATATGCTCTTGGCCCACATGTATGTCTTTTGAGAAGTGTCTGTTCATGTCCTTTGCCCACTTTTTAATGGGGTTGTTTGTTTTTCTCTTGTAAATTTAAGTTTCTTATGGATGCTGGATATTAAACCTTTGTCATAGTTTGCAAATATTTTCTCCCATTCCATAGGTTGTCTCCCATTCCATAGCTATCACTCTGTTGATAGCTTCTTTTACTGTGCAGAAGCTGTTAAGTTTAATTAGATCCCACTTGTCAATTGTTGTTTTTGTTATGATTGCTTTTGGTGTCGTTGTCATGAAATCTTTGTCCATTCCTATGTCCAGGATGGTATTGCTTATGTTGTCTTCCAGGGATTTTATAGTGTTGGGTTTTACATTTAAGGCTTCAATCCATCTTGAGCTGATTTTTGTATATAGTATAAGGAGGGGTTCCAAATTCAATTTTCTGTGTATGGCTAGCCAGTTATCCCAGCACCATTTATTGAATAGGGCATCTTCTCCCCATTGCTTGTTTTTGTCAGTTTTGTCAAAGATCACATGATTGTAGGTGTGCAGCTTTATTTCTGGGCTCTTTCTTCTGTTCCTTTGGTTTATGTGCCTGTTTTTGTGCCCGTACCATGCTGTTTTGGTTATCGTAGCCCTGTAGTATATTTTAAAGTCAGGTAGAGTGGTATCTCCAGCTTTGTTCTTTTTGCTCAGGATTGCCTTGGCTATTTGGGCTCTTTTTTGGTTCCCATATGAATATTAAAATAGTTTTTTTCTAGTTCTGTGAATAATGTCATTGGTATTTTAATAGGAATAGCATTGAATTTGTAAATTGCTTTGGGCAGTACAGACATTTTAATGATATTGATTCTTTCCATGAGCATGGGATATTTTTCAATTTGTTTGTGTCTTCTCTGATTTCTTTGATCAGTATTTTATCATTCTCATTTGTAGAGATCTTTCACCCTGGCTGTATTCCTAGGTATTTTATTTTATGTGTGTGTGGCAATTGTGAATCAGATTGCCTTCCTGATTTGGGTCTTGGCCTGGCTGTAATTTTTGCACACTGATTTTGTATCCTGAGACTTTGCTGAAGTCGTTTATCAGCTGAAGGAGGTTTTGGGTCAAGACTATGGGCTTTCTAGATACAGAATCATGTTTCAGCAAAAAAGAGATAATTTGACTTCCCCTCTTATTATTTGGATGCCATTTATTTATTTCTCTTTCCTGATTGCTCTGGCTAGGACTTCCAATACTATATTGAACAGAAGTGATGTGAGATGGTATCCTTGTCTTTTGCTGGTTTTCAAGGGGAATGCTTCCAGCTTTTGCCCATTCAGTATAATGATGGCTCTGGGTTTGTCATAGATGACTCATATTATTTTGCAGTATGTTTCTTCAATACCTAGTTTATTGAGAGTTTTTAACATGAAGGGGTGTTGAATTATATCAAAAGTCTGTACTGCGTTTATTGACATAATCATGTGATTTTTGTCTTCAGTTCTGTTTACATGATGAATCAAATTTATTGATTTGCATATGTTGAACCAACCTTGCATCCCAGGGATGAAGCCTACTTGATTGCGGTGGATTTACTTTTTGATGTGCTGCTGGATTCAGTTTGCTAGCATTTCGTTGAGGAGATTTGCATCAATGTTCTTCAAGGATATTGGCCTGAAATTTTCTTTTTTGTTGTGTCTCTGCCACGTTTTGGTCTCAGGATGCTGCTGGCCTCATAGAATAAGTTGGGTGGGAGTCCCTCCTCCTCAATGTTTGGGAATAGTTTCAGTAGAAATGCTCCCAATTCTTCTTTGTACATCTGGTAGAATTTGACTGTGAATCCATCAGGTCCTTGGCTTTTTTTGGCTGGTAGGCTATTTATTACTGACTCAACTTCGGAGCTCATTATTAGTGTGTTTGGGATTGAATTTCTTCCTCGTTCATTCTTAAGACGTTTTATGTGTCCGGGAATTTATCCATCTCTTCTAGGTTTTCTAGTTTGTGTACATAGCAGTGTTAGTAGTAGTGTCTGATGGTTTTTTTAATTTTTGTGAGGTCAGTGGTAACATTCTCTTTGTCATTTCTGATTGTGTTTATTTGGATCTTCTCTCTTTTCTGTATTAGTCTAGCTAGCAGCCTAACTATCTTATTAATTTTTTCAAAATACCTACTCCTGGACTTGTTGATTTCTTGAATGGTTTTTTGTGTCTTGATATCCTTCAGTTCAGCTCTCATTTTGGTTATTTCTTGTCTTCGACTAGCTTTGGGGTTGATTTGTTCTTGCTTCTCTAATTCTTTCTGTTTTGATGTTAAGCTGTTAACTTGAGATCTTTCTAACTTTTTGATGTGGGCATTTAGTGCTATGAATTTCCCTTTTAACACTGCCATAGCTGTGTCCCAGAGATTCTGGTATGTTGTATCTTTGTTCTTATTAGTTTCAAAGAATTCTTTTTTTTTTTTTTACTTTTGCCCTAATCTCATTATTTACCTAAAAGTCATTCAGGAGCATGTTATTTAATTTCCATGCAACTGCATGGTTGTGAGCAATTTTCTTAGTCTTGACTTCTATTTTTATTGCACTCAAACAGCCTTATTTTGTTCTTAAGATTCAGCAGTTTACTTTAGAGCTTCACTCTCAGGTTCTATTCAAAGCATCTTATTTTCAAACATTGTCAGTTCCTTGGTTTTCAAACATTGTCAGTCCCTTGGAAAACTCCCCCACTTCTTCCAAGGGAACCCAGTCCTTCCTATGGTCTCTCTAGCATCACTGACCCCTTACTCTCATTTGACCCATGAGCTCCCCCTCCCACTCAGGGTGTGGTGTGTGGCTCCTAAGGAATCCTTCTTCCACACTCTGGAAACCTCATTATCTCTCTCCAGTACTATTTCATCTGTGTCAGAAGGCAAGTGCAGGTAAGCAATCTAAGTAGCTAGACAGAAGACCAGTGGGGTATGATACTGCAGCCTCTCTAAATCTTGAGGTTTTCCCATTTGGCTTCAACAAGAGGAAGTATTCCTGTCCTCTCTCCCACAAGAAAGTCAGAATAAGGAGTAGCTTTTGCTCACCAGCACTGCACTTACATAAAACTGAGGATATTCTCCCCTTTATCAGCCCCCCTAATCCCCCCTGCTCCATTTTGAGATGAGATGGCTTCTCCTAGCAGCCATGTAGAGAGGTAGTGGACCTCTGCAAAAGATGCTTATCTAGACCTCAAATATGGAGCACTTACTTTATTCTCAGTAATTTCCTTATTCTCGCTGTAAGCCTTATTTGTTAAACCAAGCCATATGCCCCTAACATCATGATGTTAAACCAGCTGCCATTTAGCTTGTGGACTGTGCTAAGTATTTGGTACACATTATCTCATTTATTTCTTATAAGCAAAAAAAATTACCTCAACCAACCTATGAGGTAAATATTCTCCACTTTCTTCAAGTGAGGACATTGAGACTTCAAAGTTTAAAAACTTGTCTAAAAACACATAACAAATAAGTGATTAAACTGCAAATGGAATCTAGACCAGTAAGATTCTCAAGCCCAAGTTCTTAACCAAGAATTTTTAAGTGAAAATTAATTAAAATTAACTTAATCTGAGGCTAGCTTGGTAGACATCATTTGGGTTACCTAGCACACAGTCCACTGAGAAACCTATGTCTAAAATTGGAGTGCAGGAAAATAATAATTTATATAATCAACATTATTCATTTTACTTGGGTATATCAGATCGTATCTGTTCAACCTGAACCAAGAAAAGCATTTCATTTGAGACTCTAAGTAAACTAGAAAACATGGTAGCACTCTGGCATTTTGAAGAAGACTCAAAGAACTAAGGATAATTTTCCTATTACTCATTTTTTTCAGTATTATGTGAAGAAGCAGAAATAAGATAGCTCTGCCTAAGTAATAGGAATAATTCCAAAATATCCTAGCTGACATTTGGGGGCCACCATAACAGAATCAGAGCAATACATCATTTCTGGTTAATGGATGAACAATTTGTTATAAGGCTGGCCAACAATTCCAGACCCTTGTGCCATCTCTGATTCATCTCTGTCACCAAGGCCTGAATCACAGCTGTGTGACCTCAATGGATTGATGAAAAACAGAGGAGAGGGGAAAAAAAAGGAATAGTTTTGAAGGACATATGACTTATAAATTTGTATGCTTTATTTCTTGTCTACATATCCTTGTAATTGTATCTATATGTGTATAGTGTCTAAAATTTATTGTTAATCTCACAAATGTTTATACACAAACGTTGTAGATATTCTTGTTAATCTCCACAAAATATCAGTCTTGGGGATATTGTTTTCTCTATCTCTTCCCCATTGATCATTTATGAGTTGATCAGTTGACTCTAGTGATCTAATTCAATGTGGTTCTAACTGGGGCTATAGGAAAGTCTGAGGATTTGCTTGACTATGTCACTAAAAACTCACTCCAATCTTTCTGTTGTGACTATTAATAATGGCATTAGATGTTTTTTCTCACAAAGACTTCTCCATACGTATGCGGAGATTTCAAGGCACTCTAAGACTTTCCCAGATTACTTTTACTAAAACCCACAAGGGACTAAAAAAGGCACATTGGAGTTTTAGTTATCAGGATGATCCTCTGAGGAAGCCATCCTGGGGCCATAATTTCTTTCTCCTAAGTGAGCAGTAAGAATGGAAAAGTCAGAGTTCAAGGTCTGGGGTCCAGTGTCAGGGAATGAAAAAGAAGCAGGGGAGACCTTTTTAAATTTTAACACAGCACAGAGGAGAGATGTTGGGAATGCCAAGTTCTCAAACATTTCCAGCAAATTACACTGAATTCAAATTCTTGTTGGCAGCGTGCTACAATTAGCCTGTACAGAGACATTAGAGATTCTTCAGCAAACTTTTCTAATTTAGAAAGTATGACATCAAATTAGTCTCTGGGGAGAATTAACAGTTTGGTTCACTAAAGGCAAAAGCAAAAGCAACAACAACAACAACAAAAACTATTAACCTATTGAAGGAAAGTAGAATAGGGAAGGAAGAAGAGATAAGTCAGCATTCTGTGCCTATGGTTTGGGTCTTTCCCATGTACAGATAAAGTAGTCAGGCTATTGAATGTGTGACAGTCCTAGCAGTTTTGAAATAGTCAAACAGGGAGGCTTGTGGTCAACCGGTCAGAAAACCACTAATGATGTAAAGTCTTCTGTACTCAGTTTTAGAACATTTTTGCTGCATCTCAGTTTCCTTATTCAAAAAATAGAGGCTATAATTGACTAGTAATATCTTAGAGACAGTGGTGTTCATTGCCTGTGTCTGGAACTAGAGCTTGAGCAAGCAGTATCTGCTCCCTGCCTCTGACTCTATGGAGGAGTTCCCAGTAGTACAATTATATAGTATAATATTGTAAAAAGAATCTATACATTGAATTTTTTAAAAATTTTCAATCATTTCATAAATGTTTTTAAAATGCCTCCTGTAAGTTGAGCAACTGTCCTAGACCTTTGTGAGAGATCAGTGAACAAAAAAAAACAAATTTCCTTCTTTCAGAAAGTTTACTAGCTATAAAGAATATGAACCTGGCTGGGCACAATGACTCATGCCTGTAATCCCACACTTTGGGAGGTGGAGGCAATCAGATCACCTGAGGGCAGGAGTTGAAGACCAGCATGGCCAACATGACAAATCCTCATTTCTACTAAAAATTGAAAAAGTAGCCAGGCATGGTGGCAGTCACCTGTAATCCTAGCCCAGGAAGCTGAGGCAGGAGAATCACTTGAACCTAGGAGGTGGAGACTGTAGTGAGCCGAGATCATATCACTGCATTCCAGCCTGGGCAACAGAGTGAGACTCTGTCTCAAAAATAAAATTACAAAAAAGAATATGAACCTCACATCCCTCTGTAAGGGCAACAGGCCAGTGGAGCTGCTTTGAGTTGTGAGATAATACTCATTTTATTTAAGAATAGTGTCTAATATAAAAAAAATTTAAGGAAGAAGAGTGAAACTAAGAGGAGCAAGAGAGGAAGAGAAAATATAGTCAAGCCTTTCATAATTCCAATCTTTATTAAATTTTTAGAATAGAATCAAAGTTTTCTTCCTCATAATAGGCTACTTCAGTGTATTAGTCAACTTTCACACTTCTGATAAAGACATACCTGAGACTAGGCAATTTACAAAATAAAGAGATTTATTGGACTTACAGTTCCAAGTGGTTGGGGAGGCCTCACAATCATGGCAAAAGGTGAAAGGCGAGGAGGAGCAAGTCATGTCTTACATGGATGGCAGCAGGCAAAGAGCGCTTGTGCAGGGAAACTCCTGTTTTTAAAACCATCAGATCTCCTGAGACTCGTTCACTATCACAAGAACAGAGCAGGAAAGACCCACCCCCATAATTCAATCACGTTCCACTGGGTCCCTCCCACAACATGTAGGAATGGTGGGAGTTACAATTCAAGATGAGATTTGGGTGGGGACACAGCCAAACCATATCATTCTGCTCCTTGTCCCTCCCAAATCTCATGTTTTCACATTTCAAAACAAATCATGCCTTCCCAATAGTCCCCCAAAGTCTTAATTCATTTCAGCATTAACTCAAATGTTCACAGTCCAAAGTCTTATCTGAGACAAGGCAAGCCTCTTCTGGCTATGAGCCTGTAAAATCAAAAGCAAGTTAGTTACTTCCTACATATAATGAGGGCACAGGTATTGGGTAAATACAATTCCCAATGGGAAAAATTGTCCAAAATAAAGGGGCTAAAGTTCCCATGAAAGTCCGAAACCCAGCAGGGCATTCAAATCTTAAAGCTCCAAAATGATCTCCTTTGACTCCATGTCTCACATCTGGGTCATGCTGATGCAAGAGGTGGGTTCCCATGGTCTTAGGCAGCTCCACCCATGTGGCTTTGCAGGGTATATCCTCACTCCTGGCTACTTTCATGGGCTGGCATCGAGTGTTGGTGGCTTTTCCAGGCACATGGTGCAAGCTGTCAGTGGATCTACCATTCTGGGGTCTGAGGATGATGGCCCTCTTCTCACAATTCCACTAGCTGGTTCCTTAGTAGGGACTCTGTGTGGAGCTGTGACCCCATATTTACCTTTTGCAATGCCCTAGCAGAAGTTCTCCATGAGGGACCCGCCCCTTCAGCAAACTTCTGCCTGGACATCCAGGTGCTTCCATACATCCTCTGAAATCTAGGTGAAGGTTCCCAAACCCTGATTCTTGACTTCTGTGCACTTGCAGGCTTAACACTACATGGAAGCTGCCAAGGCTTGGGGCTTGCACCCTCTGAAGCCATGGCCTGAGCTCTATGTTGGCACCTTTCAGCAACAGCTGGAGTGGCTGGGACACAGGGCACCAAGTCCTAGACTGCACACAGCGTGGGGACACTGGGCCCTGCCCATGAAACCACTTCTTCCTCCTAGACCTCTGGGCCTGTGATGTGAGGGGCTATCGTGAAGACCTCTGATATACCCTGGAGACATTTTCCCCATTTTCTTGAATATTAATATTTGGCTTCTCATTACTTATGCAAATTTCTGCAGCCAACTTGAATTTCTCCTCAGAAAATGGGATTTTCTTTTCTATCACATTGTCAGGCTGCAAATTTTCCAAACTTTTATGCTCTGCTTCCCTTATAAAACTGAATGCCTTTAACAGCACCCAAGTCACCTCTTGAATCCTTTGCTACTTTGAAATTTCTTCCACTAGATACCCTAAATCATATCTCTCAAGTTCAAAGTTCCACAAATCTCTAGGGCAGGGGCATAATGCTACCAATCTCTTGGCTAAAACATAACAAGAGTCACCTTTGCTCCAGTTCCCAAGTTCCTCATTTCCATCTGAGACCACCTCATCCTGGACTTTATTGTCCATATTGCTATCAGCATTTTGGTCAAAGTCATTCAGCAAGTCTCTAGGAAGTTCCAAACTTCCCACGTTTTCTCTTTTCTTCTGAGACCTCCAAACTGTTCCAATCTCTGCCTGTTACACAGTTCCAAAGTTGCTTCCACATTTTTGGGTATCTTTTCAGCAGTGTCCCACTCTACTGGTACCCATTTACTGTAATAGTCCATGTTCACACTGCTAATAAAGACATAACTGAGACAGGGCAATTTACAAAATAAAGAGGTTTGTTGGACTTACAGTTCCACATGGCTGGGGAGGCCTCATGATTATGGCAGAAGGTGAAAGGCAAGTAGCAAATTATGTCTTACATGGATGGTGGCAGGCAAAAAGAGCTTGTGCAGGGAAACTCCTGTTTTTAAAACCATCAGATCTCCTGAGACTTGTTCACTATCATGAGAACAGCACAGGAAAGACCCACCCCCATAATTCAATCACCTCCCACTGGGTTCCTCCTACGATATTGGGAATTGTGGGATTGACAATTCAAGATGAGATTTGGGTGGGGACACAGCCAAACCATATCATTCAGTATACATCTTCATCAGTCATGTTTGAAGACAGAATGAGAATTAATATTATGTCATACTTCCCTTAACTATGCCTCATTCAACCTTTAGGAAATGTTTTCAAATATATGTTTATGTTGTCCTAATTTCCATTTACCAATCGGTTTAGTGAGCACCTTCCCTAATGAAGACACTGTGCTAGGTGATTTGCATAGTACTTTCAGCATTCAACCTGAACAGAATTATTATCCCCATTTCAGAGTTGAGAAAACAGATACTCAGAGACTAAATGATCTGCCTGAGATCACCAAGGTGGCAAGTGGAGGAGGCAACATTTGGATCTAACTATTTACTTCTCTAAGCCTGTGTGTTGTATTCTAGAAATAAGGGGTAATAATAATAACTTGTTTGTAAAGATGTTCCAGATATTACAAGAAATATATAAAAAGTTGTTATGGCATTATCTAACACATGAAAGGCTGTACAATAGCTGTTAGCTAGAATACTACTAGATCTCATAGGTCAACCGGGGACAACTCATACTCAAAAATGTAGAGATGAATGTATCAAACTTCCTTTATTTACTCCACAGGAAACTCAATTCCCTCCCTAACATTTCTATAATTAATCAGTGGTTAATACTTCCTGCCTGTGATTTCCTGAGTGTAGTAAACCTTGGTTTTTTGCACTACAGCTTGTTGTTGTTCCACTGTTGGAATAGCATAAAATTAAATATTAAACATCCCTGATCTTAAAATCTCCTTGGCCATTTTAGCCTAATGGGCTCCAGCTCCCACCCTACAGCTCATTCTTGTTTTACATCTAACAGAGAAGCTCTCTCTCCTTCTAACCATTGTGAACTCAAGGCTTCAACCTCAATCCCAAGCAGATTTTCAAGACATTTTCCTAGAAAACTTATTTTTTCCCTTAGAAACACCCTTGATATTAGCTGATCAAAGTCATTTGATTACCATGACTATTATCTGCTAAAGTATCTATACAAGCCTCATTCATATACATGAGATTGGTCTGGAGTTTTAGTCTGGGTTCTGATGCTTGCTGGGTGAATGACTGTGGACGAGTCATTCTGGCATTTATTCTCTCATTTGTAAAATAAAAAAATTGGACTAGATGGTCAGCAAAGTCCTTTTGCTTGGTAATTTTGTCTATTTAGAGCTTTCAGATAATTCCTTTTCTCATAAATCTCGGCACACAGGGTGGAGTTTGGAGTGGAACTTGAGAATATTTCAAAACCAATTACAAGATGAAAGATACCTTACACACACGGAAAAATCATCAATCTTGTTTTTGCTGGTCCACCAAAAATGAAATGAAAGCCACAATGTCTCCTTCCCCACTTTCAATCATGGAATACTATATGACCACACTAATAAAAACAGCGGCAAAGGAGATACAACATGTTTTAAATGATGGGGAAAGGCAGAAATATAACTTTTAAGGCAGAATGTGTTACAGTAATAGTGATGAGACTAGGAAATGTTTTCCTGAAATTTAGGAAGATAAATGTTTTGTTATGCTGAAGCATTTGGTAGTGGCTACAAACACCTTGTAGCAGAAGAGTTTTCTGCAGAGAAATACATGCTTATTGGGAAAAAAAAGGAACATTCAGAAGAATAAAATAGAAAATATAAGTTACTCACTACATTATCAGTAAGAAATAATCATGGTTAATATTTTAATTTATTTCTCTCTACTGGAATTGAATTGGAACTGTGGTATATACACAATTTTATATTCTGCCTTATTTTTCTTAACTTGGGTGGCAATTTTATTTTTCACATCAACCTAACTTGGTTTTATGAAGTGTTGAGTCATGACTAAGGCCATATTAACTGGAATCAGGGTGGGTTGTTGACTAGTCCTTAGAACTGGGATTATGATTTTGTTTCCAGATGAAATGGTAAATTGAGCACTTGTTTTCAGAAATTCTGAGGGAGACTGAAATTCATCTCAATATTTGAGGCTGTTTTTGTTTGTAGTAGTCATATCTCTTAGTTGCATGTCACAGGCAGTTGCTGCACTATTTCCCTGTGTGAGCATTTCCCAGAAAGCTCCGGAGAAAAACCCACTTGTGGCTGGAAGGCAGAAGAAATGAGGTTCAGAAACAAAGTATCTAGAGGCAGTGTAACACCATGGGGAGCCAGGGCCCTCCTGGGTCCCCTCAGATATTTGTTGGTAGAAATCTTGGCTCTTAACCCTTGCTAGCTGAGTGGCTTTAACACAAGTTACCCTCTATGGGACTCAGTTTCTTAACCTGTAATAATAACAGTTCATCCCATATCTCTCTGGGATTCTGTAGGAATTGATTAATTAATATAATGTACACAAATCACTTAGCCCAGAAGATACTTTTAAGTGTAAAATATTAGCTTTGTATGGTAATAATAATAATAATAATAATAATAATAATAATAATTTTAAACTAGTTTTTGCCCAGTTCCAATAAACATAACTCTCAGGGGAATAAATATAATCATGAAACACTTTATTTTTTTCTTTGGCCACAATTTTTCAAGACTTTCTGAAATTTCCCTTTCCCATCCCTTAGCCATATCTTGAGTAAATTCTGTTATATTCTGGTCTCTTTGAACAATTAAAATTCAATCTTGTTTAAAATTTTCATCTCAAATAATGTAAATTCATGCCTTATGTCCCCACCATCCTTGCTCCCAACAGCTTTGAACTGCAACTCTGAATACCTAGAGTGGGAAACAGGTGATGTGTTCTGACTCCAACAGCTATTTCCTGCTCCCTCTTGGAGACCCAGCATCCTTGATTGAGGAAGCAGGGAGCAGGAAGGGGACAAGTATTTATTACCGGCTTGTTTCTTTCCTGGCTGCTCCCATGGACCTGACCTGTTGGTTGTCACATATCTGGATGGTCGTGCCTGGTCTTCTGTGCCTTAGCCAATGTTGGCTCCCTCATAAGACACATGCTTGAGTTCCCAGGGAGTGGTATTACGGGGCTTACACCACAGCACAGTTGTCTAACATGCCAATCAAGGTCAGTATTTTAGTTTGCCAGGGCTGCCATAGCAAAGTACCACAAACTGGGTGGCTTGAACAGAAATGTATTGTCTCACAGTACTGTAGACCAGAAGTTTGAGATGCAGGTGTCAGCAGGATTGGCTCCTTGGCTTGTGGAAACATCGGCCGAATCTCTGCCTTCATCTTCACATGGCATTCTTCCTGTGTGCATGGCTTTCAGTGTTCCAATATCCCCTTTCTATAAGGACTCCAGTCAAATTGGATTAGGGCCCACACTAATGATCTCATCTTAACTAATTACATCTACGACAGCCCTATTTCCAAATAGGGTCATATTCTGAGATACCTGGGCTTAGGATGTCAACATATGAATTTTGAAGGGACACAATTTAATCCACAACAGTCAACTATCCTTTCCATGCCTATCAGCCCTTCTCCAAACTCTTGCCTCTATTGGTGCACTCACTGTAGGTAGGCAATGAGGGAGTGCATTGGGTGGACCCTTCCACTGACACATGCCTTGTAACACCTATGATTATCACAAGAAATAAGTACCTAGACTCTGTGACCCACTCATCCCCCAGCCTCCATCCTCCCAGTTCAAGGAAGTACCTTATATACGCTCAGCTTGATCTCACATGCTATGTGATTCTAAGTGACTGAGTCTACACCATACTTCCAAGCAGATATTCTGGTAGGAAGTCTACTTGAGTCCCAAACTTTGTTTATCCTTTCATAAATATGAACTCTTTTTTCTAAATCTGGTTGGCCCAATGATTGTCATGAACTAAATATTTTCTGCTCCTCTCCATAGATCTCTGTTGAGAAGGTAGTAAAAGTGTATAGAAAGAGATGTGAAGGCAGCAGGAGAGCTGAGTGATACTTTAATAAATTTCCTCAAAGGCAACTGGGCACCGTGGCTCAGGCCTGTAATCCTGGCACTTTGGGAGGCTGAGGCAGGTGAATCACTTGAGGTCAAGAGTTTGAGACCAGCCTGGCCAACATGATGAAACCCCGTTTCTACTAAAAATACAAAAATTAGCCAGGCATGGTAGCCTGTGCCTGTAATCCCAGTTACTCGGGAGTCTGAGGTAGGAGAATTGCTTGAACCTGGGAGGCGAAGGTTGCAGTGAGCTGAGATCGCGCCACTGCACTCCAGGCTGGGTGACAGAGTGAGATTCCATCTCAAAAATAAAGTAAGTTTCCTCAAAGGTTAATGCAGGCTTTCATTTGCTTTTGGTTATCCATCATAGCCCATGGACTCATAAGTCACACATTGCAGACTCTATTGTGTTTGTTCATTTCTTCATTTTAAAGTAAGACTCTCTTCAACATATTGTCTCAATGTTCTTATAATTTGAAAAATTGGTTCCAGTGTAATTAGTCATCGAAGAAAACACTGTGGCAGGTTTTGGGATGGAGGGTTAATACAGAGAGGAAACCACAACCTAAGACCCCAAATGCCTGCCCAAAATAACTGATTACTTCCGTAATAGCACTTCTAGACAAAATAATTATATTTTTCCAGTCAAAAAGGGTAGAAAAGAATAAACTCAGTCAAAGTTGATTTCTTTTCAGATTGTAGCAGATGTGAAATATAATCCTGGCCAATTTCGCCATTTCTCCAAAGCAGTGGTTCTATAAATGTACTCTCTGGACCGGCAGCATCAGCATCACCTGGGATCTTGTTAGAAATGTAGATGCTTGGGCCACACTCCAGATCTACAGAATCAGACACTTAGAGAGCCAGGTCCAGCAAGCAGTATTTTAATAAGCTCCCAGGTGATTCTGATGCAGACTTAAATTTGAGAAGCATAGCTCTAAAGCAGCTCTTAACTATGGCTACACACTGAATATCTGAGATCCTGAACAAAAACAATGGTCTGGGTCCTTCACGCTTATCAATTAGATCACAGTCTCCAGGGTGGGGTCTTTTGTTTTGTTTTGTTTTGAAACACGGTTTCACTCTGTTGCCCACGCTGGAGTGCAGTGGTGTGATCTCCGCTCACTTGTAGGTTTCACCTCCCAGGTTCAAGTGATTCTCCCTCCTCAGCCTCCCAAGTAGCTAGACATACAGGCGCACACCACCACACCTGGAGCATGTGTGTGTGTGTGTGTGTATGTGTGTGTGTGTGTGTGTGTGTGTGTTTGTTGTTTTGTTGTTGTTGGTTAGAGACGGGGTTTCACCATGTTGGTCAGGTTGATCTCAAATTCCTGACCTCAAATGATCCACCCACCTCAGCCTCCCAAAGTGCTGGGATTATAGGCATAAGCCACCACGCCCAGTCTTAAAAAGTTCCTCAGATGGCTCTAAAGGGAAGCCAGAATTGAGAACCATGCCTGCAAATTGGTAGACTTCACGCTGCTCTGAAGAATCCCTCCAGGGCCACCATCAGGTGGGAACAAGCCCTACTCTCAGGACTCCAGGCCCCATCCTAATTCACCCGGAGCACCTGAACACTTATTTTCTTTCTACACTTCGGTAATGTTTTGTTTGAAACAAAGGTTTCTAGAGCTAAAAACCACCAACATAAATTCTTTGAAAGATAATAAATTTTAGAAGCCCCTTCTGTCCTTCTAAATCCTTTTTATGCAGAAGGTGAGACAGTAAAATAAATATATCTAAAGCTTATCATGAAAGTATAGTGACAGGAGGCTTCTCATGAGGTTATAGGAAAGCTGAGGTTTTGGAACAGACTAAAGTGCATGGAAACGTTTGTGTGGGAAGTTCAGGAATGTGGTGTGCTGTTCCAGCTTCTCAATGCTTCACTAATCTGATCCTCTAAAACTCCTTGCTCATTAGAACATAAATTATATTCTCACAGATTAAAAACATGTTCATCTTGTGAAAAATAATTCATGGTACAAAAGTGCAAAGTAGATATTTTTCTTCCTAATTTTGGTTAGCCAGTATCAAATCTATGAGCAAAGGATAAAATATAGAGATAGTTAAAATAATAAGGTTGTCAAGGAGGGGCTACGTCAGCATAAATGGCCCACATTGGAATTTTTTAATGGAAAATAAGATATTGAAACTACTTTAGAATATCTATTTTTTATACATATATATATATATTTATTTATTGGGGGAAGTTTGTGTACATAAAGACACCAAGGTATATGAGGAAGAAGAAATATAAGATGTGGACAGCTTTATTAATCAAGGTAGATAGTACATTAAAATACAATCTGACTGTCTCTCTTTATACACACACACACACACACACACACACACACATACACTACAATGAAAGACTTTGCCAACATTCATGATTGGGAGCTTTTAAATATCCACTAGGTCCCTGGAAAAGGAAGCCTTACTGAGGATAAAGTCTAGCATTTACTGGGCTGATGATGGATGTGCATTCTGAATAAGCACAAAAAGAATGAACAATATTTAAATTTGGAGAGGTATGAAAACAAATGCCTGATGAGTGTCATAAATGTCAATTGAACAGATGGAGGGAAGAATGAACCTGCTGGGTGGGAAGGCAGAGGTGGCTGTCAAAGGTGGTGAAAACAGGAAACTCCAGTTGGTGGGATACGTGGTTAGAATTATAATAATAACAGTGATCATCATAGGCACCGCCTTCCTCCCCCCAACCCAACTGTATAAATAAGGAACTAGTGTATGACACACACTCCATAAAACACTCACAAAATCTCATTGGCCCTCCAGTTCTCTTTACATGCACCCCAGCTCTAAAAACTCAACAAAAAGGCAGATATTCTCTTGGCAGCAAGAAGAGTAAACACAAGATTTTTCCTTTCCAGGGGAACAAGAAGTCAGAACTGATAGACAAAACAGAAAAAGTGCAACTCTTCTTCCATGCTGAATCTTTAATTTTGGAAGATCAGAAATACTGTGGCTCAACTTGAGAGGCTTTTGGTCATGGCTTTTAAATGACTTGAGGACAGAGACTACACCCACTCAGGCTTGCAATGCCCACTGGGAAGCATTGAACCTTTCATTTGAAATAAATTATGAAGAGAAGCCTAAATATATTTTGAATTTTCTGATAAAGTTCTGGATCATAGATAGTCTGCATCCTATGTATATATTCCTATCACATTTTCAAACATTTTTTAACGGTGAATTCCTGTTTATGTATTAATTCTTATGACCAAACCATGGTTTATAAAATAGATTAAAGTAGAGCTGCACTGTCCAATTCAGGGGTAGAGGAAATCAGGGAGCTAGGTCACCCCACTATCCCATGGCGACCCTTAGTATCTTCCATGAAGTATCGAGACACTTAGCGGAGTATTTTGACAGTCATTGATCTAATATATATACTGTTATATATCATGAGTGCATAAGGAATATATGTGTAAAATTAAATACAAATGACAGGTAGTTCAATAATAGCAATTATTTGCCATATAAGGCAGTTAAACTATCTATGTACCTCCTATGAGATAGCTTATTTTCTCCTATCTCATTGACCCAGGCACCATCCCATAAAAATTGTCTTGCTTTAAGGCCTTCAATTACTCACCCTACTTTTCATCTCGAGCAGACATTTTTCACTTAAAAAATTGGAATCTTCACTTATTTTTCTTTTGAGCTGACATACAACTTACAAAATGAAGTGTACAACTCTTCTAAAGTGCACAGCTCCATTGCTTTGACCTATGGACACACCTGTGTAATCCCCATGTAAATCAAGATAAAGAACATTTTAGCACATCAAAATGTTCCCTCGTGTCAATACCATCTCCAGAAGGTAACAATTCTGACTTGTAACACTAAAGACCAGTTTTGCCTGTTTTTGAACCTCATGTGAACAGAATCATATTGTGTAAAGATCTTGTGTCTGGCTTCTATCACTCAGTATGTGTGATTCATCCATGACCCTGTGGGTGATAGGGATTCATGTCTTTTCATTGCCATGTAGAAATGTCCTTGACTTTTATTTTCCTAAGATCAAAAATTATCTGGCATATATAACTTTTACCTACCCAACCGTCATCTCACATTTATTATTATCAGAATTTAGGGATGAAAAGGACTTTAGGTAGGACCTTAGAGATTGTCTAGGTCACTAATATTAAGACACTGGCCTAAGGTCATGGCGGAGGTTCTTGGGAGAGGTAGAACAGAGACGCTTGGTATCTTGACTCCCTGTCCAGTAGCCTGTCCTTTGCCTCATGCTCTTCTTCTCTATTGATAATCTCCTGAGAAACTTGGCTTTAGCTCTTTCTCACTTTTCCACGGTTGATCTGTCCCTCTCTATGTCCCCTTCTTCTCCTGTTTCCAGCCCATACTCATCTGCAATATTCTCATAAAGTTGCCACTCCCATTCCTTTTTGTTCCATATTTCTGCTGCCACCTCCCCCTACATTCAGCTAGTCCTTGGTATTTTGAAATCCCTCCTCCTATATCACTCTAGGAAGATTTCCATCACCATGCTGGTCACTGATAGTTTTCTAGCTATCTTTTTTAACACATCTTATTACATCTTTCTAGCTACCTCTTCTCAGATTTCTGAGACTTTTTATTTTTATCTATTGGAATTATTGTCCTATCTAACCTTCCATAATTTTCCAATTTCATCATAGTGTTTTTCATTGTTTCTCTGGATCTGTGTTCTATACTTGTTCCCTCTGCTGTTTGGTTTTACTTCATATCATCTAATTTATTAGAATGGTAACATTATGAATAAATTTAATAGCACAACAATTGAAAATGAGATTATAAAAGATAGTCATCATGATGGCAATCATTTATGTACATAGACTATGTGCCAACCACTACTCTAAACATTTTCCATTTTAACTCTAACCATTCCAACTACTCTCTACAGTAGTTGCTACCTTTAAGAACCCTGATTTACGGATGAGGAAACTGAAGTACTAACAAGAAGTACCTTGCCTAAGGTCATAAAGCCTATTAGGGGTTTAATTCAGGGGGTCTGGATCCAGAATCTTTTATCTTAACTGCCTCCTAAAGATGAAGATGGTACAGTACAGAATGTAAGTAGGAGAAAAAGAAGCCAAGTTACAGTATTTGAGATAAATTTTTAGAAAACATTTGGAAGGAATTTGGGGATGGGCAGCAAAATAGCAGACATGGGAATACACTACATGGCATGTAAATAAAATGGAGGTTTCCAAACGGCTCAGAAACAGCTGCCTTCGTGTTAGGAATGGAAGAAATGATATTGAGCATCTAACCAGTGTTGCAAGGACAAATTGCTGGTGTAAACATGACGACTCATCTAGAAAAAGGAATAGTGTCTGGGGCTAGTCCAGAACAATTATTTAGACCAAGTTTATTCTTACAGATTAAAATGTAATGACAGCCTATACATTATAAAAAATGAAAATGATAGCTCATTGCTTTCTATAATATGTCAAATTGGATTAACTAAATGGGCAAAATAATTAAGTTGGCAGAAATTAAACCACATGTAATTTCTTCAAGACAGTATTTAATTATTTTCTATAGCATCCATGGTGTCCAGAATAGTATTTTCACATCTTCCATAACAAAATTTCTGTGTTCATATGGACTCGGTAGTGGGACATAAAAAGTGATGGATGGTTGCAGCTGGTTAGCAAATAATAAATAGCCAATATTCATTAAACCTTTATTGTGTCCTAGGCCCTATCCGAAGCACTTTATGCCATTCAGTTCTCAAAATAATCTTATATGGAAAGTGCTATTCCCATTTTCAAATAATAACATTAAGGCTTAGAGAGGTTATGTAGCAGGCTCAAGGTGGCACAATTAAGTGGTGAAGCTGGGGATCAAGTTATGTTTTATTCACAGAGAGATAACTGAACATTTGTGCCTCTATGTAGAAGTCATATTAATTCAATTGATGCTGCCGAAAAAGAAATAAAGAGGAGAAAAAAAATGTTTTATTTGAGGCTCCCAGAACATAATTCTGCTTTCTCCTGACACATCTTCTATTGTGAGGCTCAAGGTCTGCAAGAAAGGATCTTTGGTCAATGGTTACACCTACAACAAATCCACCAGAAATGAACAATACTAAATATATTTAGTATCATTTGTGCTTTGCAAACTACTTTATCTTACTTAATTTCACCTTTTTCTCACAATCATGAGAGGTATTCTAGAGAGTATTATGCAGAAACCTAGTCATGGGAAGGGAAAATGGCTTGCTCGCATCTCACAGCAAGACAGTGACAGCAGGTCCCTCCAATAGAATCCAAATCTGTTCATCCTTACTCTTGACCCAGGGCCTGTTCCTTTGTTTCTTTTAAATTGGATCCCTTTTCCTCATTGCCTTCCTTGAACATTTGCTCATCTCTGTACCTGGCGTGAAGAAAATCCACAGCAAATGTAAACTGAAGAAAGACAAGTTATTATGTCTGAACGTGCTGATGCTTTACCGAAATTTAGATGAGTTTCATCATCTAATGATGATCTCATTAATCTAACTCTACTGTCATGGCGAAGGTACCATACTGAAATTACAATACTTTCCAAATGCAGGCTTTTAGGCTAAAATGAATGTAAGTTGGTGTTTTTTACATTGATTCTCTGTATTGTTAAGCAACTCTTAACAGATCAAGCTTTGGCACCACGCATACCTGCATTCAAAACCTAACATTTAAAAGTAGTGGCATGGGAAAGTATACTCAAATTATCCAGGCTTTACTTTCGTCATCCGTAAAAATTATGTAACAATATTTACTTTGTAGAGTAGTTGTAAATATTAAATAAGGTATGCAAGGTGCTTCAAACAGTGCCTGAGACCACATAAGCAATAAATGGTAGTTATCATCATGTCCTGTATTTCATGTGAGATAGCATTAGTTTTAAGACTCCACATTATTTTAACCTCAAATTAAAAAAAAAAAATTGCCAATTCAACTATGTCTTGTCATTGATTGTAAGATGAATCTAATATTAATGTTAGAAATGTGAAAAAGCTTCATCTTAAATATATATGTAAATATATATTTCATCCTAAATATATATATACTTTAAGTGTGTATGTGTGCATTGTGTGTGTGTTCAAAGATTTAAACTGCAAAGTCTGCTGAATGAAGTTTGAGGGGAAAGTTTTAACTAAATTTCCCCAGAGACAGTTTAAAGGCAGTTCTCTCTCCAACCAAGTAAGATTCAACAGTATAATGAAAATGGTCTGAGGTAGACAGTACTACAGATGCCTCTCTAGTTGGTATATTTTTAAACATATAAAGGATGTTTTAATTATGTGCATGTGTTTACAGATTTTTGCGATGGGCCAATAATGTACATTGCAAATATAAATAAACACTTCTGATAGATGACTTGAAAAAATAAGAAATATTTTTGTTTATAACCAGATAAATACACTTGCAGATGTTTTCCTGTAAAAGAAGTGATATCCAGTGAATTTCAGAAACTTTATTGGAATGACAAAGTTCAAACTGCTGCCAAAGCCAACACAAGAGGTTTATATAGAGAGAGAAGAACGGATTTCACTGTGTTGATGAGATTTTTATTTCATGGTTCCCGTTTTCCATTACAGCTTGGTCAGTAGCCATGAAGGATTCAGGGTGGTTATGCTCAATAAACATCTAAAGTCTTACATCCTTCTTTCCCAAGTTTACTCAAAACCAAACACAGATATTAACAAATATTAAATATGGAGGGACCCTAGCAAACAATAGAGAGCTATGCTAAGATCTCTGTGAACATTTGAAGATAATCTAATGTATAAGCTATCTTTGGAACAATGACTTGTTTAATGGTATCATGAGTCTAGTATAACTAAGTCATGGCACAGCTGATTCAGAATTTCAGACACTTTCACTATTGCAATAATTGATCACATCTAATGCATGAATCCAATTCGGGAGGTGTTGTTTCTTGGAAGTGAAGATTAATGATACTTCAGCAGCTTTTCTACTACCATGGCTTAGTATTTGCAAATGGAGGCCTCATTTATTACAGACACTTGAAGTAAGCTTAACAGAAAAAAGAGCTCTCAGACCAACAGCTCATCATAAATGAAAATAAATTGAAATGTTATCTTTTTGAAATATTTGTGCTTTTCCTTAATTGGTTTATTTTAAGATCATTTTACTTTCTCTCTCTCTTTTTTTTTCTTTGGAGAACAGAATACAGAGACAGCCTGCCAGGACTGTGCTTCCTATTGAATTCCAGATTTGCAAAGTAAGAGCTCTTTGAAGGTGCTCTTACAAAGGTGTATTGTAACTTTTTGAATCTAAGATGACTTTGATTGTAAACTGGAACACTGATTTGATGTACCATTAAGAACAAGAAAATACTGGCAATCAAACTGTAATGTACCAATCAGACACTTTCCAATTTCAGAGAGGTTAAAATACGAAAATACAGATGTGTTAGAATTGATAAGATAGGAGTTTTCATGCCAAAATGTAGCCAGGACATCTCAAGAATATTCAAAGAAGACCACATTTTATGTTACAGAGAAAATCAGGAAACTTGGTAACTTTAGGAGGCATCATGGAACTCCTACATCACTCTGAATGCTTTGGAATTACCCAGTGGAATAGATTTCTAATTCTGCATTCTAAAACTCAAGGGATCTCCGCTACCTACCAGCTCCCCATGAGCCAGCACAAATCCCAGAGCAAAGGAAAGATTCACAGCTTCCATGACAGTTATTGGAATGTTCCTTGCCAGTTTTGTACAAAGGAGGGAACTCAAGAAAGCATTACAATTCTCTATTATTCTGCCATAAGAAAGAATGAAATCTTGTCATTTGCAATACCATGGATGGAACCAGAACATTATGTTAAGTGAAATAAGCCAAGCAAAGAAACACAAATTTCACATATGCTCACTTATTTGTGGAAGCTAAAATTTTTAAAAATTGAACTTACGGAAATAGAGAGTAGAATGATGGTTACCAGAGGATGGAAAGGGTAGTGGGAAGGGGGAGAAAAAGAGAGGATGGTTAATGGGTATAAAAATACAGTTAGGTCTAACATTTAAGTCTCTAATCCATCTTGAATTAATCTTCGTATAAGGAGTAAGGAAAGGATCCAGTTTCAGCTTTCTACTTATGGCTAGCCAATTTTCCCAGCACCATTTATTAAATAGGGAATCCTTTCCCCATTTCTTGTTTCTCTCAGGTTTGTCAAAGATCAGATGGCTGTAGATATGTGGTATTATTTCTGAGGACTCTGTTCTGTTCCATTGGTCTATATCTCTGTTTTGGTACCAGTACCATGCTGTTTTGGTTACTGTAGCCTTGTAGTATAGTTTGAAGTCAGGTAGCGTGATGCCTCCAGCTTTGTCCTTTTGACGTAGGATTGTCTTGGCAATGCAGGCTCTTTTTTGGTTCCATATGAACTTTAAAGCAGTTTTTTCCAATTCTGTGAAGAAAGTCATTGGTAGCTTGATGGGGATGGCATTGAATCTATAAATAACCTTGGGCAGTATGGCCATTTTCACGATATTGATTCTTCCTATCCATGAGCATGGTATGTTCTTCCATTTGTTAGTGTCCTCTTTTATTTCACTGAGCAGTGGTTTGTAGTTCTCCTTGAAGAGGTCCTTTACATCCTAATACCATAAAAACCCTAGAAGAAAATCTAGGTAGTACCATTCAGGACATAGGCATGGGCAAGGACTTCATGTTTAAAACACCAAAAGCAACGGCAGCAAAAGCCAAAATTGACAAATGGGATCTAATTAAACTAAAGAGCTTCTGCACAGCAAAAGAAACTACCATCAGAGTGAACAGGCAACCTACAGAATGCGAGAAAATTTTTGCAATCTACTCATCTGACAAAGGGCTAATATCCAGAACCTACAAAGAACCCAAACAAATATACAAGAAAAAAACAAACAACCCCATCAAAAAGTGGGCAAAGGATATGAACAGACATTTCTCAAAAGAAGACATTCATACAGCCAACAGACACATGAAAAAATGCTCATCATCACTCGCCATCAGAGAAATGCAAATCAAAACCACAATGAGATACCATCTCACACCAGTTAGAATGGCAATCATTAGAAAATCAGGAAACAACAGGTGTTGGAGAGGATGTGGAGAAATAGGAACACTTTTACACTGTTGGTGGGATTGTAAACTAGTTCAACCATTATGGAAAACAGTATGGCGATTCCTCAAGGATCTAGAACTAGATGTACCATATGACCCAGCCATCCCACTACTGGGTATATACCCAAAGGATTATAAATTATTCTACTACAAAGACACATGCACACGTATGTTTATTGCGGCACTATTCACAATAGCAAAGACTTGGAATCAACCCAAATGTCCATCTGTGACAGACTGGATTAAGAAAATGTGGCACATATACACCATGGAATACTATGCAGCCATAAAAAAGGATGAGTTTGCATCCTTTGTAGGGACATGGATGCAGCTGGAAACCATCATTCTTAGCAAACTATCACAAGAACAGAAAACCAAACACCGCATGTTCTCACTCATAGGTGGGAACTGAACAATGAGATCACTTGGACTCGGGAAGGGGAACATCACACACTGGGGCCTATCATGGGGGGGGGAGGGGGGAGGGATTGCATTGGGGAGTTATACATGATATAAATGATGAATTGATGGGTGCTGATGAGTTGATGGGTGCAGCACACCAACATGGCACAAGTATACATATGTAACAAACCTGCACGTTATGCACATGTACCCCAGAACTTAAAGTATAATAGAAAGAAAGAAAGAAAGAAAGAAAGAAAGAAAGAAAGAAAGAAAGAAAGAAAGAAAGAAAGAAAGAAAGAAAGAAAGAAAAAGAAAGAGAAAGAAAGAAAAAATACAGTTAGAATAAATAAGATGTAGTATTTGGTAACACAATAGGGTAACTACAAGTAACATTAATTTATTGTATATTTTAAAATAACTAAATGAGTAGAATTGGGATGTTCCTAACACAAAGAAAGGATAAATGCTTGATGTGATAAATGCCTTGATTACCCTGATTTGATCATTACACATTGTATGCCTGTATCAAGACATCACACGTATCTCATAAATATATACAGCTATTGCGTACTCATAATAATTTTTTTAAATCCCAATTCTTACTAAAAGTAAATTGCTAATAAATATATTTCAGTGGAAGTCCTGGGAACCAAGAAATTGCTGAAGTCTCAGAATTACTCATGGCATATGGATTCTCATACTGTGAGACAATATGAGAGGTTTATTCCTCCAAGGTAAGTGAATGCTTCACACTCTCTTCTCTCCACCGGACTCATTTTAATTCAGTAAGCCACATTATGATAAATATGATGTACTAGTGGGGACACAGAGATGAAGGACAAGTGCTGGAAGCCATATTCCAAAGGGTTACTGATGTTAAATCATACTAGCAAGTCCCAGCAGTCAAGGGCTAGACTGAGAATAGTTATAAAACCCAAAGGAAAAAAAAAGTCATGAAAATTATCACGCAGTGATAGAGAAAGCAAATTAAGTTTATCTGAATGGAATTTAGAGATGAAATGCAAATATCTCAGAGCTTTGTACATATTTCTAGCATATTGGGGTGAATTAGCCCTGTTCTTTTACAGGATGAAACAGGAAGCAATCTGCAGCAGCATCTCTGACTAGATCTTTCTTAATTCCTAGTGATAAATGTGGTCCTCCACTAGGATTTCCAAAGGGAAGGAAATTCTAGGAGCATTATCTCTCCCAGCGTCTCCCAGAAAAAATATACATATATTCTAAATTGGACAGACATTATAGAGATGATGTCCATGCCTAGACATTTTTATATTTGGTTGTTTCAATTAAGGAGAAAGAAAGACTTGAAAATGAAATCTAATCTCATATTTGTATAGTCTGCCAAGTCTCTGTAAAACTATTTTAGTGGAAAATCAAAAAGTTGCCCCCAAACTGTGCAAGATCCTTTTCTATTTATTTTTTATTCTCATTAAACATTGTTCTCTCTTTTAGAAGAGAGAAAGAAATCAAGAGAACATGTGCAGAAATGGTATGCCTACATGACAACCTACATAACAACAAATCACAATGAAGCCCAACTTCAAGGGTGCCAAACTACACAAAACTGTGAAGTAACTGAAGCCAAACTGGGAGGCAAAAATGTTTAGGTTGCATTTAAGTTGAATCTTTAGGGAGTGTGTGAACACAGGAAAAGAACAAAATAAAGTGTGTGCAATTTACTTTTTTTTTTTTCAATTTACTTTTAAGCTGTTTTTAAATTCCAAAATTGATGTGTACTTTATACACATGATTCTACCATTTTTGATAGATTTCAGGAAATTAATTAGGCTTTGGACCCTGAGGATTTCCCATGTATGTGGAGTGCCTGTCCTTTAACTCAGTGGGTGCTCCATAGAGCAGAGCAGCTGCAACAACTTGAAAGGCATTTCTATTGTGCATTGCTCACTGTGGTCCTGAGAACCGGAACTGAGGGAGGTTTACCAACGCTGCTCTCTGCCTTTATTGCTATGCGGGTGCACCTTCCTTTATGGAAGGGGTATGCTCTCTAAATAGTAACTGAAAGCAAATTCCTCCTTATTGCTTTTCATTTTGTAGTAATAAAATTAGGGCTTTGTTCCCATGTAAAAATTTGAGTTCTGATATAAAACTAACATTCCTTATAAAATGGAAGCAACTCTTTAAAAAAAAAAAAAAATCACATGATGAAAGGGAAAATATTTTTTTCAATTCCCTAATGACAATTCTCCTATGAAATGTTTTTGCAGACTAAAATGAAATTGATGATTCTAAGAAATAGAGCCCTCCTGGGGCTTGTTTCACATAAAAGCAATTGCCTAATCTTTAAGTATAGAAGATATTCTTTTAAGTACAGTTTGTAACTCATTGCATTCCATGAGGAGCGGAGATTGTCTGACATTCCTTTAACTGTAATGGTTCTTCTGCAAAAGTTTCCTTAACAGTGATAGGAAACTTCCTGTCATAGGTCAGGCTTTGCTCATGTTTGTTGTACGTTTAGTGAGTACTTATTGTGCACGAGGTGCTTTCTCATACCTTTGTTTTCTTTGATCCTTTCAACCCAAAAATGTACCTATTAATACCACAATTTTTACAAACAAGGAAACAAAGCTTCAGAGAGGTTAAATGAACTGTTTAAAGAAAAATTTTAAGTGAAAGAATTAGGATTTGGACCCAATTTTAATCTAACTTCATAATCTATTTTCATAGGCTACTGCTAAATGAGTATACTGGTTCTGACATTCTTTGTTAGCATTTCCTTTATTAAACATGCTTCAGTAGAATTTTACTCAGAACCATGGGCACAACCATCTTTGGGCAGCCCCAATTCAACCCTTTAAGAAAGACATATAGGGGCTGGGCATGGTGGCTCACACATGTAATCCCAGCACTTTGGGAGGCAGAGGCAGGTGGATCACAAGGTCAAGAGCTCAAGACCAGCCTAGCCAACGTAGTGAAACCCCATCTCTACTAAAAATACAAAAAAAATTGCCAGGCATGGTGGCAGGCACCTGTAATCCCAGCTACTTGGGAGGCTGAGGCAGGAGAATTGCTTGAATCTGGGAGGCGGTGGTTACAGTGAACCGTCATCACACCACTGCACTCCAGCCCAGGTGGCAGTGTGAGATTCTGTCTCAAAACAACAACAACAACAAAAACAAAAACATATAAGAATAAAAAATAGAAAGAGTGAGAAAGAATAGTATTTATTGGTCCACACTAGAGACAAACTCACAGCCAGCCCTGAGAGTTAGCCTCTAGGTAATATACTTGACAAAGAAGAGCAGAAGAGTACTGAAGACCAGTCCCATCCTGGGATGCATGAGGTCTCTAAAGCAATAGATTACATTCAAATGAATCTCCATCATTTCACTTGGTAGAGGTTTGATTAGGCAGTGGTGTGTTCTGCAGCGCTCAACTTTAATGTGCATAGGAATCATCAGGGAATCTTGTTCAAATGTAGATTCTGAGTCTGTGGGTCTGGAGTGGGCTCAAGATTTTGCATTTCTGGCATGTTTCCAGGTAAGGCTGAGGCTGCTGGTTCAGTGACCACACTTGAATAGCAAAGGTGTAGAGGACATCACTAACTAGGGCTTCAGACAGACCAGTACTAAAAGTTCAGCTCTACCACTTAATACGTATATAAACTAAGGCAATCGTCTTTATATTTGAGCTTCTCTTTACCAATCAGTAAAGTGGAAATGGTAACATTTAATTTGAACTATATGCCTGGCACTGCTGCAAATGCATTGTAGAAATTCACCCATTTTATATTTACAATAACCCTATTTTACTATTTATAATGATGAAAGTGATAGCAAAGACAGTTTAAATAACCTGCACCAAGCTACATGGCTAGTAAGTAGCCAAGTGGGAATTCAGACCCTAGGCAACCCAGCTCAGGTACCCACTCTTAACCACGGTACCCTTGAGAAGTACACTGTATAAGGTTTTGCTATCACGCATGTAAAATACCACAGTTTGTGCTCAATAAATCTGAATTCCATTTCCCTTCTTCTACACCAAGATTGGTTGACTTTAAGCAGAATCTACTTATATACTTTTAACATAAAATTTGGAAACTGACGGACTTTGTGGGATGTGATTTTCACAATGATCCTCTCTTGTGGTCTTTTCTTTAGCTATAGAAAGCCTTTGGTGTTTAGAGATTTGCATGAATTGCTACTGTTGACAGAAGGAATTGCTTTGATCTCTCTTGCATTATTGCTTGATCCATTTGTTTCTTTTCTTTCTAGAAGTGCCAAAAAAAAAAAAAAAGCCTGCAATAAATAGAAAAGAACATTTGCTACAGCTATGATCTTATAACTGTACCTTGCCTTTAGCAAAAGAAAAAATCTAGATTTGTCAATATAAAATGGTGGTAGTTTATTTAACAAACAGATTTACCGAAATCTTTTTTAAAATTGTAAACTCCAATGTTTTTTGTAATTTTGACTAAAGGTTATTTTTTATTAAAAATATTTTTAAAAAATAACTGTTATGTTAAAAATTGGAAACAATTAAAAAAATACTTTACATATACTAATAAGTTTGCAGATAAACTTAACGTATCATAAAAAACTACTTTATATTCTGTACCGGCAAAAAGTGTGCATGAAAAAGTAGCTTCAAAGTTTTACAATTTAAATGTAATTTACTCCAAAGCATGAAAATTCTTTCCCCTTTTATTTTATCTCTACCTGTCATAGTTCTCCTCCTGAATCTGTGCTGAGGAATGATAGGGCACTTCTGATAGAAAAACTTTCTGGAATCCAGATTCTATGTCTCTGGAAATACTTCCCTCAAGTTGTAGAGCTGTTTGGGGCTTTTATGTGTTTTTTTGTGTTCTTTTTTTTTGTTGTTGTTTTTATTGTTTTCATAGCAGATTTGCCTCTTGCCATATCTGTCATTCGGTAATGCACGCGGTAGAAATTCTCAATATTTAAGGTAGCTATGTTCTAGGTTAATGTTAATGTAGGGGAGAGATGATGAATATGAATCAGTCTATCTATTATCTGATCAGCTCTAGGGAAAAAGATAAAAAATAATTTTAAAAAATTGCCTTTCAAGAGTAGGAAATGGTGGGGATAGGCAAGGGACTAGCAATACCAGATTGAAAACATATATATTTTATAGTCTCAGTGATTAAACAGCACATGATTCAACAATGGGATAGTGAATCCAGAATTTGAACTTGAAAGAAATTCAAATACATAAAAGAATTTAGAATATAAAAGGGGAGCACCTCAATCCAGCTGAGAAAATACATATCATGCAAAAGATAATATCGAAACAACTGAGTCCAAAAATCAGTTGGATCCATAGAGGATGTGTTATACCAAGTGTAAATGTTTAATAAATTGAATATTTAAATGTGAAAAAATAAACCACAAAATTTAAGAAGGAAGCAATGGGGAAGTCATAGATAAGCTTGGTATATGAATAATCGGCTCCCTTCCCATAAATCTTCAAGAGGCCACATGGAACAGATTATTCTTCTTTATACTCTCAGCCTTACCACTTTCCCACTCTTGCCTTCACTATGCCAGTGGGACAAAGACTTCAGTGGCAGATATTGAAATCTCTGAAGTCTTTCACGTCAGTCACGACCTCACTAGTTCCTGAGCCAATCTTGACTAGAGTAGAGAGTCCATTAAAAATGCTTGTTCTTGACTCAGTCTTCAGTCCTAACTGGCTATATCTGGAGTAAACACTAATTACCCTATGCCCACCAAAATATAGCCTTTCTTTTAACTTTGCTGTGTTTGATAACTACATGCATTTCTTCTCTTACTCTTCCAAGGTGGAGTCCTTTATTAGTTTGTTTTTCTTTTTAAAATAACCAGACATTTTTCACTATCATTAGCGCATATAAACAGAATAAGAATTTGAACTCAGATCTGATCTTCTAGATCAATATCACTCTTACTCATCTTTGTTCCTGGAGGAGAATGACTTTATCACAACAACAACAAAATAATTGTCCTTTTAATAAATTGAATCTGAAGACCACAAAATACATCTGGCTGATTACTGGTTCATACAAATGATATCTGTGCAAATACCTGGTTGATTACAATATACATCATTTGGTCATAATACATAGATAGCTGTAAGATAAGGTTGCACATAGACTTGCCTACTCTCTTGTCTTCTTGAAAATAAAACTTCTGCCCAAATGAACCCTGATTTTGCTTAATCAGTTCCCTATGAGAGTCACTGTGGCCTGCAGTTGTTTGATTAGAAGAGCATAAATTGGGGTGCTTAACAGTTCAGAGGCATTTCCTATTGTAATTTAAATAAAGCAGTTGGGGTAGCAGACAATCCTGATGGAAGCTTATAATAGGATTAATAAAGGTTTTGTTGAGTGAACCTAAATTCACCAAATATCCACAGTGTTTAAATATCACTAAAAACCATGGATAAATGTAGTTTTTCCCTAAGAATAAACATATAGAGGTTGGAGAGTGCTTGAAAATAAGAAAAGCTTATGCAAAATTAAAATTTAGAACGACAGTAAAAGAAGTTATTGGTTAGAAAAAAAATCACAGTGCACATTTAAAAAATAAAAAAAAAAAACAAAACTACAGTTCATGGTAAGTCTAAATTATAGTTGGAAGAGTGCCAGCTAGTTACAGCACACAGAAAAGGTGAAAATCTCCAAACTAGAGTACAATTAATGCTGCCTGGGCTCTCTGGAATCCTTTCCAAATGTATTTCCAAATAAAAGTACTCTGCTTCTCTGTTGGATGCCAATAAACGGTAAAACTTAAACTTGGGAACTTACAACCCAGCAATAGCCAAGAGCTCATTTACAAAACAGCATGGAAGGATTCGTTTCTCCATGTGACATAAGGGAGAAAAAGTTCTCTTTCTTAAAAGGGTCCTTCCACGTATTAGACATTCTATCCGTTACTATCAGCATTTTGTCTTCATCCCATGGTAACAGAATAAACAATAGGAATTTGGTTATGAAACTACATGGTGAAGTTTCCACATTGCCTGACTACATTGTTTTTCCCTTGGTGGGTTTTGGGTTTTTTTTTTTCCCCAAACCACTGCAGCATGCTCAGGGATAAGTGATAGGCATAGCCGGGAATCACTGAACTTCAAAGCCACAAGCCAACTTATAGACTCTAACATATCTCCCTCCTTTAACACATGGAAAATGAGGCCCAGAAAGTTGAATGCCTTAACCAAGAACACACAGGTAGCTAGAGGAAAAAGTAACCCTTAATTTTCAATTAAGCAACATATCCAGTTACTAATAACAACTCGTATTTATTGGACTGAGTGACACTACATTAAGTTCTTTACATAAATTTGCACATTCTATTTACACGTGCACACACACATGCACAGCCCTCAAGGCAGTTATTCGTACAAACCTTCCTGGACCAATGAAGAAACTGAGATCACATAACTTGGCAAAAGTCGTATCAATCCTGAAGAGTAGAGAAAAGATTTGAATCCAGGCCTTGTGAGAGATACAACAATAAAATTGACAACATTTCTGTCCTCATGGAAAAATCTCGAAAAAGAACTAAGACATGCTTACTAATTATTCTAGCTAAAATTATACAGGACTATATACAGGACTATTTTGTCTCTTACTCTGGACTGGAATTAACCCATAACTGGGAATGTACCTGCAGGGAAGGAAAAATACATCTTCACTCATCCTAGGTTCATGGTTGAGACCCCTATAACAAAAGGCAGATTAACAAGAGAAAAACAAGCCAATTTGTTTAAGGGTTATGTGACAAAGGAGCCTTCATAAGGAAATGGAGACCTAAAGAATCCGTTAAATTTATGTGGTTTTTTGTTTTGTTTTTTATTTTAGTTTTATTTTTATTGAGATGGAGTCTCACTCTGTCACCCAGGCTGGAGTGCAGTGGCGCGATCTCGCCTCACTGCAACCTCTGCCTCCTGGGTTCATGCCATTCTCCTGCCTCAGCCTCCCGAGCAGCTGGGACTACAGGCTCCTGCCACCATGCCCAGCTAATTTTTTGTATTTTTAGTGGAGACAGGGTTTCACTGTGTTAGCCAGGATGGTCTCAATCTCATGACCTCATGATCTGCTTGCCTTGGCCTCCCAAAGTGCTGCGATTACAGGTGTGAGCCACTGCACCCAGCCACATTTGTGTATATTAATGCTGGGTTTCATGAAGAAGTGGAGAAACAGGATTGAACAAAGTGGGTATGATCTAATAGTAATAAACTGGGTGGAACTTAGCAGGGTCTGTTTCTTCAGATTCTGTGTCCCCATGTCTTCAGAAAGAAGGATGCACCTTTCCTATGTTTAGAGGGAATGTACCTCTCACATGAGGTCTTACGATCTGCTTCAGGCGAAGGCCAGAAAATCTTCTTAGGTTTTATGACCTGTTTCAGGAAAGACGGGGTGGAAGAAGGTGAGAGTGCCCCTCCTGCTTCTGTGTTTTGTAAAATTCCTTCACCTTAAAATATTTTGGAGTAGTATGTTCTGAACCCCATGGCATCTATGGACTTCATTAATATTGAGAGTACAAGATCCCAGAATCATACACAGAAGCTCTGTGGGCAATAGTAACCCTTACCACACAAATGCAACAAAATTGACCACACTATTCTGCTGTAGTGTCTGCCACAGCCACCTAATTCTTCGGCCAATATTTAAGATTTTGCCTCAATGTCAAATATATTAAACTGATAATCCATTGTCCTTGATATAAAAGAGTAATAGACCAGGCACAGTGGGTCAAGCCTGTAATCCCAACACTTTGGGAGACCAAGACAAGCCAATCACTTGAGCCCAGGAGTTCAAGACCAGTCTGAGCAATACAGTGAAACCCTGTCTCTATCAAAAATACAAAAAATTAGCCAGGTGTGGCGGTGCACGCCTTTAGTCCCAACTACCTGGGAGGCTGAGGCAGGAGGATTGCTTGAGCCCAGGAGGCAGAGGTTGCAGTGAGCCAAGGTCATGCCACTGCAGTCCATCCTGGCCAACACAGTGAGATCTCATCCAAAATAAATAAAGTTATAAATGTTTATCCAAGTCTTGGTTACCTATAGCAGGCTTAGCAAAAGAAATAAGTTGGAAATAACTTGATCTAGAATTTACCTAGGTAACATTAAGTGGTATATATAATTTACACTTATGTAATTAAATAAACTTATTTTAAATCACTTTCATGAAAAACATGAAGGTTTATTCATCATATCAGTAAGGTGGTCTTTCCTTTGGAACATATTTCTTAATTGGTTTCTAAAAGCATGTATAGGGTCTCATAGGCTGTAGGTTACCTAATCAACAGTCAGCTTCCATATAGATGTACAATAGAGTGAAAATATCAGATACCTATTTTCCCAATATCTTTGCAGTGAGGGGTAGCCATATGATTTCTGGCTAATAAGACAAGGCCAGATGACAAAGGATTGATCCAGGTTAAAAGGTTGGTGAGAAGAATGATTTGGACTTGGTTCAACGTGGCTTTCACTTTGGCTTTCTACTGAATCAACAAACAAGTGGTACAAATGATATGTACCAGATAAGTATGAAAGAGAATGAGTACATGCAGCTTTCTGGAGCCTGCCTGAATTTCAATGCTCAGTGTAATCCACATAGGATGACGACCTAAGAGTTTTTGGGAACCAAGACACTGTAGGCTGAAGCTCTTTATAAGATGACACTAGGAGAGAGATCATGTTGGTTCTAGAGGGTCTACCTACTACTTTATACAGCAATTCTCTGCTGCATTATAGTGACATACCACCAGGTTGTATTTTTATCAGTATCATATAAACTATAAACACTCTGGCCATAACCTTCCATAGAAGGGGAAATACTCTTAGGGTTAGGATAGAGAATGAGTTGCTTCTGGGAATGTTCATTAAATTTTCCTAGTAAAAACAGAGATACATGTTAAGCAAACAACTCCCTATTTCTTTCCTAGCTTTGGAAGCAGATCATGAGTCCTAAGTTCAAGCAGAAATCTCATGACCTTACAAATTGGAACAGAAGGGCCAACCTGCTGAGGATGGTTGAAAAGGATAAAAGCATTCTACATCTTTGGCAACTTTATTAAATGATTACAATCATCAATCCTAAGACTCTTACTGTTAAACTTTTGCTTAACAGAATAAAAGTTACATTTGCTTAGATTTATTTTGTTACTTCTCTTTGAACCATCTTAAGTGATGCAATTGGCATGCTAATTCGTTAAAGAAATCAGCCCTCAGAGAGGAAGAAATATTTTAGGGGAAATATTCTTGGAGAAGAATGTTCACTAAAGAAAACTCTATTTTTTTTTTTTATTTTTTTTTTTGCTTCATGCTTTGGCTTTCATCATAAACAGCATATCTTCCAAAACCCTTCTCTGATTTTAATTAAGACCCTATTTGCACACTTGTCCTTTTAGTGCTCATTTAATTTATAATTATTTCCTAAATGTCTGTTCTCCTTGACAAGCAGTATAATAGCAAGCGCCAGAAAAGCAGGGACTATAACTTACATAATCTATACTTCATCTGTCCCACCATGCCTGACATTTCTAATTGCATATTTGTACCCCTTTACTAACTTCTCTTCATTCCCCTACCCCCATAAAAATTTTGTTTTTGTGGGATAGAACTGGTTAGCACATTACTATACATTCATTTGTTATATTAATTAAACAGTATCTTCGTCTCTGAAGGAACAAGATAGGTTAGCCTAGGAGAGCAATTTTGTCACTGGAAGGGAGCTTTAAGAATCTTACATTCCAATTTCTTTGATTTATACTCATTTTAGTAAACTCTGGAATTTCAACCCAGGCATACTAGTTTTCTATTGCTGCTATAACAATTTAGCTTCTTGGCCAACACAAATTTATTATCTTACATTGGTGTAGGTCAGAAGTCTGACAAAGATATCACTGAACTAAAATCAAGGGGTCAGCTGGGCTTTATTTCCTCCTAGAGGCTCTGGGGAGGAATCTACTTTCTTGCTATTCAGGCTTTTAGAAGTCACATTCATCCTGGAAGCCTTCCTCTGTCTTTAAGCCAGCAATGTCACATCTCTCTGACCCTTTTCTGTCATCTTATCAGATTTGCAGCTGGAAAAAAAATCCTTCACTTTTTAGTACCCATGTAGTTAGATCAGCCCACTCAGGTAATCCAACATAATCTCTCCATCTCAAAGGCCTTAGTCTTAATCACATCTGCGAAGTCCCTTTTGCGATATAAGGCAACATATTCACAGTTTCCAGGGATTAGGACTTGGACATCATTGTGAGACTATTATTCTGTGTACCACACCAGGATTCCTAGCAAATACATTAATTTGTGTGCATGAATTGTTTGCAGAGAGATAGAATTCATTGTTGAAAGGGCACTGGATCAGAATTTGAAGGCTTGGGTTCAAATCTCAGAGAACTGTTTCAGAAATGGCATTGCAGGCAGAGGAAATTGTTAACCAAGAGGCATAAAAGCATAGAGTATATTTAGAAAACATTAAATTATCCAATTTTACTGGAATATGGCATAGAAAAGTCTTTAGGTGAAATAGGCAGAGGGACTTAATGTTAGGCTAAGTATCAATGCCACCATCAAAAAGCAACTGGGAGTCATTGAAAGTAGTGACAATGGCCACATTTGCATCATATTTTTTATTACTTATTTATTTCGATATGGAGTCTCCCTCTGTCACCAGGCTGGAGTGCAGTGGGGCAATCTTGGCTCACTGCAACCTCCACCTCCCAGGTGGTTCAAGCAATTCTCCTGGCTCAGCCTCCCAAGAAACTGCACACATGCCAACACACCCAGCTAATTTTTGTATTTTTAGTAGAGATGGGCTTTCACCATGTTGGCCAGGATGGTCCTGATCTCTTGACCTTGTGATCCACCTGCCTCAGCCTCCCAAAGTACTGGGATTACAGGTGTGAGCCACTGTGCCCAACCCACATTTGTATCTTCCAATGGTTCACCTGGCAGCAGCATTCAAGGAGAAATGGAAAGGAAACATTGGAGATAGACAATCAAAAGGCTATGGCCAGGCATGGTGGCTCACACCTGTAATCCCAGCACTTTGGGAGGCCGAGGCAGGCAGATCACTTGAGGTCTTGAGTTCAAGACCAGACTGACCATTACAGTGAAACCCCATTTCTACTGAAAATAATGTAACCCCAGCTATTCAGGAGGCAGAGGCAGGAGAATCACTTGAACCCGGAGGCAGAGGTTGCAGTGAGCCAAGACTGCACCATTGCACTCCAGCCTGGGCAACAGAGCGACACTCCATCTCAAAAATAAATAAATAAATAAATAAAAAGGCTGTTGCTGCCTTCTGGGAAAGAGGTGCAAACATGGGGCAATGGTGGTGAAAATGGCGGGAAAGGGATGGCTGATGAATAGAGCTAAGTGGTTCTTTCAGTTACGTTTAATGCAGCTAAATTTGTGAAAACTCTGAAATCCTAAGTAATATTGACAACTCACATCTGAATGTAATTTTTTTACATAATATTTTTAGGAATAATCTAAAATTTATAAGTATCATGTTTATTCACTTCTGGATAATTTTGGATTGGGGATCTTGTGTTAATAACCGAAGAAATGAGGTTCAACTAACTATAGGTAAGAAACTGCCTCGGGGAGAGTTTTAGAGCTAGACATGTATCGATGGCAAAGTTTGTCTAGAAGGAGTATCATGAGATATTTGGGGGTAATAGCATGGTTTAGGGTAGGGGATAAAATAAATTTTTTTTTTTTTTTTTTTTTTTTTTTTTTGAGACGGAGTCTCGCTCTGTCGCCCAAGCTGGAGTGCAGTGGCCGGATCTCAGCTCACTGCAAGCTCCGCCTCCCGGGTTCACGCCATTCTCCTGCCTCAGCCTCCCGAGTAGCTGGGACTACAGGCGCCTGCCACCTCGCCTGGCTAGTTTTTTGTACTTTTTTAGTAGAGACGGGGTTTCACCATGTTAGCCAGGATGGTCTCGATCTCCTGACCTTGTGATCCGCCAGCCTCGGCCTCCCAAAGTGCTGGGATTACAGGGTTGAGCCACCGCGCCCGGCAAAATAAATATTATAGAAGGAAGAAGAGATGAAACACTGGTAGACCAGTTAAGCAAACACAAATTCCAATTTCTAAAATGTAAGAAAGGTTCTTAAGAGCAACCTGCATGGAGAGTCACAAAGCACAAATTAAAGATGTCCATGTTGAAAGAGGTTACATGAATTAGTCTGCAAAAAATAGCTTAGCAAAACCAATGGCCACTGTGGTACCCCCTCAGTCAAGGACCCTAGAATCTGATTATATATTAGAGTCTTCAGCTCTCTAAAATGTATTTATTCTTGCATCCTGTTACTTTCTTGACTTGATGTTTCAGAGTTAATTTATCCAGAGAAAAGCTGGCCTGACTCTTCTTTGTGAGCCTTGGCAAGTGTTTAGTCTGTTGGTGGTATGGCTGTAGGCCCAATTCTCATCTAGTGAATGTAGTCAGTGACTACATGTTTTTGGTATGCAGGCCTGTTTATGTATACCAGAAAAAGAACTTCAACATAAAGGAAAAAGCCTTTAAGGTATTTGAGCCTTACAACTACTGTTAAGTGTGAGGTGGGCTACCTCCTTATTACCACACAAGGTTCTCTAATTTTGTTAATGAAAGCCAGATTCCCATTCAATAGCTGTGTTGTGGCAATGATGAGTAAGAAAGTGAAGAGAGCAGATGTGCAGAAATTCAAAAACGAATAATAGTATTTAACCTTCAGTACCAGTGTCAGATATTTGCTATTAAAAGATAATGAAAAGTGACTGACATCTTTTCTAAGTTGTTAATCCTGTGTAGCTTGCGTAAACTGTATTCCTTAGAGATCAGTTAGCACTAACATCCCACCTTTCTGGAATTAAATCAGAAATTCAGATGCAGATAGTATCTTCAAAAAATTAAACATCTTTGAAAACTAACAAAAAAAGTAGCTTAAATATCCAGATGTTTGGCCATCCGGTGCCAAACATCTGCATATTCATTCTACATTGACACAACAAGCTTTTAACAAAACATTTGAAAAATTATGTATAGGTGAAAAAACTCAGAGAATATCAGGCCTGGAAGGTGGCCTAGAGATCATCTAGTTTCAACATTTTAGAGCTGACAGTGGAGTGAAGATAGCACGGTCCAGTGGTGGAAAAAAGAGAAAGGGAGTAGGGGAATGATTAGGGCCCCAAGAAGTAATGTAATTTTTATTTAATTTTGTTCATTTTAAGTGTATTGGCTGTAAGATAGATATAGTTATGTTATTTTTAATTTTTAATAATCAATTGGCTAAGTCTTTGGGGTGTGGCAAGAGAGAAAAAGGCACTAACCTAAGTTCTCAGAGTCACTGGTTTGCCTCAAAAAAGAAAAACATGAAGCCTTTTCTTATTTACCACTAAAGCTCTCCCAATTTCCGAGGACAAATGCTCATCACCATAGCATACATATGAAAGTGATTTAGAGCGCCTATCAATGGAAACTGTATTAGCTACGTTCCTTGGACTTGGAATTAATAGGAGAGCTTTAAGATTAATGGGTCTAGAAATATCATTGCTTTTCCTTGGCATGAAGTTTGTGGCATCTTTATTTTGTTAAAATACAGTGTACTGCTATGAATCTACTGTCTTTTCCCTTCTAATGATTTTGTGAATTCTTAAGACCATGAAAACAACAAAACCAAAAATCAAGGAATTATTCTTGTCCTCTATGCCACACAAATCAAATCATACCTAATCCTGTTTACTTAAATACCCTTAGAGACTAAGTAATGTAAAGCTTATGGAAGTCATATATAGTCATGTTCCTTAAAATTCCAAAACTGAATCAAATAGTCTGGGGAAATACAGACTGTTTGTCTAAAAACACTGTCAGGGTCAGGTGCAGTGGCTCACGCCTGTAATCCCAGCACTATGGGAGGCCAAGGCCGGTAGACCACCTGAGGTCAGGAGTTCAAGACCAACCTGGCCAACATGGCAAAACTCTGTTTCTAATAAAAATACAAAAATTAGTGGGACATGGTGGTGGGTACCTGTAATCCCAGCTACTTGGGAGTCTGCGGCAGGAGAATCGCTTGAACCCAGGAGGCAGAGGTTGCAGTGAGCCAAGATCGCACCATTGCACTGCACCTTGGGTGACAAGAGCAAAATTTCATCTCAAAAAATAATAATTAAATAATAAATAATAATAAATAAAAATAACACTGTCAGCTTCAATGCTATTTTTTTAATATTATGGGTTTAATAATTACATTTTTATATAATCAGTCATCAGGTATTTATTGAGAATAAATATAGGTATAACCATAAGTCCAAGAATGCAGAGATCTCTTTGAAAGATGTTAGAGAAAATATATTATTTTCTCCCTTTCTCTGACATTACAGTCTAGATAGAGGAACTAGAGCCAGATAAAAATGATTAGAGAGCAATAAAATAAACTTATAATTAAGTTTTTAATTGTACATTTTGAACTTCAGAAACTTTAGATTTTGAAGTAAATTAAAATAGTTTTGAGAGTTTTTAGATTCCAAGTTAATGTGTGTCTTTCAACATATAGTGCTTAATCTACATACAATATGGAGAATGATAAAATAGCCATCTAGGTTTGACTCCTGACACTGTGCTTGCATCAATGTAATCGTACAAAATGACAAGTCTCAGTTAAAAATGATAATGTTCACTGTGGCAGTTTTCCTTAAGAAAGTAAGAGGAGAAGAATTACCATTTCTTTAGCATTTAAAGTTGCCAGGCATTTCCCATAACTTTTCTCATTTGCTTCTCATAATGACCTTATGAAAAGATAGCTGAGATCCAGAGAAATACAGTAATTTTCTCAAGATTACATATCTAGTAAGTGGAAGAACAAAATTTAAAATCAAATATGTCTAATTCCAGATTTAGTACTCTATTACAGCTAATAGTTAATTTTCATGGATCAGGTTGTAGATACATGAGTATATAAAAACGTAACTCTCACGTAGTGAAATGAAATTGTGATGAGATGAATGGAAGCTTCATTTTGCCAGTGATTTAGTGAATAATCGTATCTCAGTCACTTCAATAGACTGGACTCTGCTTTCTCATTTATGAAAGCAACTAAACAGAAAAATGAGGTTTGTCATTTGGAAAATGCATGGCTTCCAAATCAAATGATTGCTAGTATTTCTTGTAATGGCTTAACCCATCCATATGTTAAAGGGATAAACATATTTCAAGCCAAAATTCAAATTTAAAATAACATATTTTAGCCTACCAACTAAAATAATATGTTTCTTCTATATCCATTTGATAACTAAGTCTAAATGACAAAATGACAAATTTGTAGTTTGTGCTACCATCCATTTTGGACAGTACTACATCTATGAAGTTAAAGAAGTGGGAACATATTACTTCAGAAGAAATCCCCAAATTTGCACATGTAATAATCTTTTACTTACTGTTTTAGAATTTAATGTGAAGTTTTTTTAAGTGCTTGTTTTAAAAAGTTTTATCTTTTAAAAAGAAGTCTATGCAGGCTGGGTTGAAAAGATTTCAGTGAATTTATGAAATAAAAAGAATAAAAACTGATCATATAAAATTATTAAGACTCGAAAAAAATATATAAGTCTTTATTTGGAATCCTTCTATCATTCAGTTGTCCAGTGTGTCAGTGGAGCAATAAATATTGAATGAGGATTCAATTTTAAGAGCACTTACCTACCCCACCATTGCTATTACTCATTCAATCACTAAAATATATATTTTACTTCTATGTTCACAATATGTTTCCATTTCCAAAACTATCCAAGTGCTCTGTAAATGAAGACTAATATCCTGTCTCAGCTTTAGTACATTTTGCCAAAATACTCTGAGTCCAAAATCAAATAGCAAAACCATAATGCTGAAAAAGACCTCAATGAGTCATTTTTCCCTAGTCGAACTCTGTCTAGTCATTCTCCTCCACCCAAACCAACCTTCATCTCGTCTATTCAGCTGCTTCTCCCCATCCACCCGCAAGACATATTCTGAGCCTAGAAAGGTAACTCCTTTCTGGCTCAACATTCTTTGTTTTATAATTCAAAGATGCTGGCCCCATGAGGTGGCTCACACCAGCACTTTGGGAGGCTGAGGAGGGTGGATTACTTGAGGTCAGGAGTTCAAGACCAGCTTGGCCAACATGGGGAAACCCCATCTCTACCAAAAAATACAAAAATCAACCAGGCATGGTGGCATGTGCCTGTAGTCCCAGCTACTCAGGAGTCTAAGGTGGGAGAGTTGCTTGAACCCAGAAGGCAGACGTTGCAGTGAACTGAGATTGTGCCACTGTACTCCAGCCTGGGCAACAAGAGTGAGACTGTCAAAATAAATAAATAAATAAATAAATAATAAAACCAAAATCAGAAAACAAAGGTGCTCTGAATTCCCATCACATTCATCATTTATTTTTGTTCATTGGCCTCATAATAATTTAAGATATCTATGTCTATTCTGGAACACCAACAATGGATTATTATTTCTCACCTTAAAGAGCTTCCTTTCTAGTTGAACAGACTCTCTTGCTTCAAATCAAAAAGTTCCTAAGACCATGTCTTTCAAATTACCTAGAAAAATATAATTACTATACGAGTGTCACCCCAGAAGACCAACAAACTCAATTCTTAGTATAAGTTATACAGAATAAAAATGTAAGTATTGTGGTGGGATCTCAGTGTTGTTTATTTTTCCTTCTCATGCCTTTACTGTAAACTAGAGGTGTTTGGATATGGTTAGCTATGTGAATTTTAAGTATAATATAGGTCTTTCCTGAAATTCTGTTCTATTTATTTTTGTTGTATTTTACTTTATACTCCTCCTCACATTGTCCCCCAAAGTCCTAGAGCCTAAAAGAATACATAATACAAAGCAATATGGGAGTAAAAGTAAGTGAGAAAGATGAAAACAAACCATGGTTTCTTAGTAATGAGGTTATTATAAAAATGTAAACCATAAAAACCATTACTTGCTGTAGGACCATAGTTTGGGTTCTATGCTTTCTTAAGACCCAAAGTTTGGGGATGTGAGGGAAGAGAGAAATCTGGTTATTAAACATGTCAGTGTGTATAAAACTAAATAAAAATAATTATAAAGAGCTCAGGAGAAGCAAGCCAGTATTGATGTGAAGACTGAAAGCTGAAGCGCCATGAAACATAATAATTATTCTTAACAACATCCTTACTTTCAACACATTAAATTTCTAAAAAACTATTTCCAATGTTGTCTCTCAATAAAAGCCAAAGGCATTCCAACAAAATGAATTAAAGTAAAAAGAGTAGTATTAGTTGTCACAATTATGTGATTGAAGTATATTAATTTAGGAAGTCCAATTTAATACAGGTATAAGTTTTAGGATATCTGGAAGATGGGACTTGACAATGACTGTGCTTCAAACTTTGCATATGAGTGCTACTCTAAACACTATGAATACAATGATGTGTGTGTCATGCAGTTGGTTGACATGCATTTTTGTCCATCAGTTGTACCTCCATTATAAGATCTATAATGTAGGTTTAAATTGTTGGCTTCTTAGAGAGCAGTGTCTATATGTTATAATTAACACAGCATATTGTTATATGTTAAGAAGGTACACATATTTGATAGTGCTAAGTATTTTCCAATGATGTAGATTTTTAGTGCATAATATTGTGTCTTTCAGAGAAATCCTGTTTAAATTATGCTAGCCCAGGAATCTAACAGGTTGAAAAGATTCTCATAGATGGGTCTACACAGAGAGGCAAATGCCAAGGGCTCACAAAATTCCTGTTGGTATACATAGAAAAGAAAGCAATATGGTGTTCCTAAAATACTTTAGATGTTACAGGGACATGTTAAAACACAGAGTGTCTAGAAATGTCTATCCTGGTAAAATCAATGGAGTTAAGCCAGGGCAGAGAACACTTACGGCCTGCAGATATGTAATTTATGCTGTTTCTGATTTGAAAACTGGAGTAGATTTTTAATTTACGATTGAAAATATTGAGTTCACCTTTGAACAGCTAGGTAAATTAGATTGCCCTCAAGTCACCCTTGAAAAGTGCCACAACCACCACTGTCAGTTTCAATTTGTAAAATGGGACCAATGAAAGAGTCGCTAGGGGCACTTCCACACACCTAGCCCTTAAATTATGTATAAATAAGAACCACCAACACCTCCAACAGGCAAATCGATTTTAAAGTGCAAGGGTTTCTATTGAGAATACTCTGTTCAAAAGTTCAACTCAGCAATGCCAGCAGGATTGCACAAATGAATCAACTCTAAAACCACAGCAGAAAGGGAACCAAGATCACTATTTTTTAATGGCCAATATTTCTCTGTGTAAGATGCTAGGATGCCACTAAATTGTGTTTCTCTAAAAGAGCTTAGGGAATTTAACTTCCTGATACTAGATACTGTATGTTTAAAAGGCCAGAGAAACTCAAAAGAGGGTATCTACTGTAATTCCAGTTAAAGTTCTTAATTTCCTTTCCTTCTCTAACAAAACTTATAAGAATGTTACATATAAGGAAAAAACGTCAATTTTGCAAAGATTTAGAAGGTAGCAATTGAATCCATGCATTCTCATTAAATTAGTCCTGTAAATCAGATTCTATGGAATAACTCTAAAAAGCAAACCTTATCTTATCCAGGAAAACCCACTGTATATATTTAAAACCTCATAAGAGACTATTACTTATGCTGTATATTGTATTAAGTAAGCCCATTTAAAGCATACACTTTAGCTTCCTTAAGCCAATGTTTTTACAAGTTCATGACCATGATAAAATATATTGCTTTTCAGAATAAATATCCTTTATATGCCTATCATAACTATGTTATACCAATTAAATTACACCAACATTTATGGGACAAATTTCCCTAGAAACAGACTGTGTTTAATGCCTGCAGTGACACCTACTGGTAATGAAGTACACCTAATTCTAAAAGATATTTAAAAATAATAGTATCCTAGGTTCGTATTTTTATTCTCAGCTCCTTTATTCACTAGTCACACAAAATTCTTTCTTTTCATTGGCTAACTTATTTCAGTAGCTTTTTGGTAACATAAATATACATACAAGTAACATTTTCTCTTAGAGAATAAGGATTTGTCATGAAGTCTTTTTTGTTATCTTTGTTGAGTATGATGAAGAAATATACTTTTTGTTGATAACAGATTTTCACAAATCATCTAATTTACTCTTATGCAAAACCAGGTGTCTCTTCTTCTCCAAGATGCCTATGAGAGATGGTATTTCTAACAAATTGGGGAGAAAATAAAGGGGATGGAAGCCTTTTGCATGAATTGCAGATCTATGGGATGGTCACCTCTACCGTCACCTGAGGGCCCCCTGGATATGATCTGTATATTCCCTGTTGATAATATGGTCTTTTCTCAGTGTCCTCGCTCATGTTGCAAACTCCTTTTGTTAATGCTCAAGACTGCCCTACTCAAATATGACCCAACTTCCTTCTCTCTGACCTTATTTAAAGCCAGCTAGACATGGCACATCTCTCCATCTCGTGTCTTCTCCAAACACACGAGTCAGTTGCGTCTTTCTCGCCCTCATTTCTCCATACAAAGTTATATAAATTATTAAAAATCCTAAGAAGCCTTTCCTGCCCACTCTATTACCAGGGCTTTCTCTACCTTTGAATTCTCATTATTTTTTGGTCTATACTACACCACTAAAAAAACTTCTTTACATACTCTTATTTTGTTATTGCTACTAATTATTATAATAGAGTCCATTTATATATCACCCATAAAATGCTGGGAATATGCTAGGCTGGATATAAAGACTTTGATTCTTATAATGACCCTTCAAGTTAGCTACCACCATCTCTATTTCTCAGATAAAGAATCTGAGCTGGGCACGGTGGCTCATACCTGTAATCCTTGCATTGGGAAGCCGAGGCGGGCAGATCATGAGGTCAGGAGGTCGAGACCATCCTGACTAACATGGTGAAATCTCATCTCTACTAAAAATACAAAAATTAGCCTGATGTGGTGGCACATGCCTACAGTCCCAGCAGGAGAATAGCCTGAACTCGGGAGGCAGAGCTTGCAGTGAGCCAAGATAGATAACCCCACTGCACTCCAGCACGGGCAACAGAGCGAGACTCTGTCACACACACACACACACACACACACACACACACACACACACGCACACACACAAATTCTGAGCTTCAGATTCTGAGAAATGGAGAATTCAGATGCTTTGTTTAAGGTAATAGTCCTTGACAAACTTAGGATTCTAAACCAAATCTGTCTTGAGTCCCAGGCATCCTCTCCTTCCACTATGACACATAATGGAAGTGTGTTATTAATACATTATTTTCAGCCAATTTTTCTGGCCCTGAGGCTGTTGGGAACATTTCAGCCTCTGTAGGTTGACCCCATTCCTGCCTACAAACAGTGACATCTTTGTAGCAAGTTAGTGTTTCCTCTACTCGTCAGCAGAGTTTCAGAAATATTCTTTTGCTTTTGTCTAAATATTAAAGTTCCTGGGGGGTGAGGGATCCAGGGTAATTTTATGGGCAGTATCGTAGAGCAACTTCTGGATACCATGCCTCTGTGGCTCCTTGCTGCTGGTGCAGTGGTTCATCAAGGGAGCCTTTTTAAAAACTGCCAATCTGGCCAGGCGCAGTGGCTCACACCTGTAATCGTAGCACTTTGGGAGGCCAAGGCAGGCAGATCACTTGAGGTCAGGAGTTTGAGATCAGCCTGATCAACATGGTGAAACCCAGTCTCTACTAAAAATACCAAAATTAGCCTGGCGTGGTAGCATGCACCTGTAATCCTAGCTACTCAGGAGGTGGAGACAGGAGAATCACTTGAACCCGGGAGGCAGAGGTTGCAGCGAACTGAGATCATGCCACTGTACTCCAGCCTGGGAGACAAGAGCAAAACTCCATCTCAAAAATAAATAAATAAATAAGTACTGCCAATTGGTATAATACTATGATTGTGAATTTATGTTATTATACATTTGTCCAAACCCATAGAATATACATCACCAAGAGTGAGCCCTCATATAAACTATGGACCTCAAGTGATAATAGTATGTCAATGTAGGTTTATTGATCATAACAAATGTACCATGGGTGCAGGATGTTGACAGAGGGGAAGGCTGTGCATGTGTGGGGACAGGGGATATATGGGAATGCTCTGTTTCTTCCACTCGATCTGGCTATGAACCTAAAACTGCTCTAAAAAAATAAAATTTATTTATTGTTATAAAACTGCCAATGCCTAGGCCCCATTCCCAATTCAGAATCTCTGGGGAATAGACCTTCATATTGGTATGTGTCTAAAATTCCCCAGGTAACACTTAGGTGAAGTTAGGGTTGAAAATGACTAGGCTAGTGTCTCCTGTGTATATTGAGTGCCTCTGGCCCTCAGGATGCCTGGAGAGAGAAGGGGGCATGATTTGTAGCTAAGTTTGTCAATTGAGTTTGCACTATCTGCACACAGTCTGGAGACATCTCCTTGGTGATTTCTTGGCTCCAGTTTCCTTTGAATGATAATAATTATAATATGCATCATATATTATAATAACACAATAAATCCATGTTCCTGATAGGAGACCACAAGTGCACCTAACATAGCATACCACCACCCATCTAATTTCTGAGTCTTTGTCCCAGAACCTCCAACATCTGATTTTTTTCTGTGCCCACTGAGAGATTAGAATTGCCAACAGCTCCACCATGGGTTTGATTTATGTCCTTTGATTTGTCCCTGAACTCGTATAGCTCTCTTCTCCTCTTGTCATTATCTTTCATCAAGTTTATATCCAGAGGTGCTTTTTGAGACCATGAACTTCCTCCAGTGTTAGTTACCTGCCCATTGGCAGCCCTGGCGTGCTGCTGCTTCTACTGTTAACCTAGTAAATGTTAAATCCAGCTTTAGCATTCACGAAAACTTTTACAGACTCCAGTGCCAAAGGCATCATAAGATCTCTAAGTGCATCCTCCATCCATATATACCTATCTCCTGGGCATAAGTGAGCATATTCAGTCCTACTTCATTTTACTAGAATGCAGTCTTTGAGGGCAGACAAGATACCTTATTCATCTCTACCACCTACACCAAGCACAGTGTGATTTATGTATTCATAGTTCATCTACTCACAAATGAATAGTTTATTTACAAATTAATCATGTAATCTTTCACTTACATAATAACTATTAAAATATGCAGGACTATTTTTTCCATTTGTGGCAATGAGAGTTTCTACGAAGTTATTCAGGTGCTTCACTGGAACACTCTGAACCAAAGTCAAATTGTGAAAGAGTTACATAAACTATTTAGTAGATTTGAAGTTATTTTCACCTCATTCTCAGCTTTCAAACATTGTCTATGGGTCATAACATGCCATTTTATTAAGTACTTCATTTAATTTTAAAATATAAATCATCATTTCCCAATCAGAAAAAGAGGTCCTCTTCCTCCTCCACCACCACCACTTCTCCTTCTCCTTCTCCTCCTTCTTCTATTTATTCTTTTTTTTTTTTTTTTTTTTTTCAGAAAGGGTTTTGCTCTGGCTGGAGTGCAGTGGCCCAATCATAGCTCACTATAGCCTCAAACTCCTGAGTTCAAGCAATCATCTCACCTCAGCCCCTGAGTAGCTGGGACTACAAATGTGCATACCACACCCAAATAATTGTTTTTTATTTTTTGTAGAGACAGGGTTTCACAATGTTGCCCAGGATAGTCTCAAACTCCTGGCCTCACATGAGCCTCCTGCCTTGGCCTGCCACAATGCTGGGATTATACGTATGAGCCACCATACCCAGAATTTTTTTAAGGCAGAACATGGGACCTGCTATTAAGTGCCATCTTAGCCACTACTTAACTCTCCAACCACCTCCAAGTCACTTAATGATGAAACTGCTTGAGGGGCTTATTATATTTTATAATGTATTTTTGTAATATATATGTATTTTTTTAATAAGATATGTGTGAATTACAGGGCACACAATAATGATAATCATTATAGCTGTTGTTACTATTGATGTTCTCTTTACTTATCCATAAAAATATTCAATGATGATTTATAATTCAAATATGAAATCTGTCCTCAATCTACATTGTATTTGGAAAAGTTTGCAATTTGATAGACCAGCCAATAGTCTAAGAATACCGTCTTTGTTTCCCAGGAATTCATTATTTAGAAACGAATTGGCCATCATAGCTCAGAAAATATTTTGATTTTGTCAGGAAAGCTTTAATAAAGCAAATTATGTATGTTTGTCATCTATGCCAATCAAGTAATATCCAAATGTTCTACAGATGTTTTATGAAGAATGGACAATCTTAGTTCAACTGAACCACCAGGTCCCTATAGTTTACCCCAACATCCTAGTTCTAAGAAAGCCTTGTTATATGTGCTTCAGCAGTCGAGAAAAAACATCAGATCAGTTCTACTTCATATAGAACAGTCAGACTTTGGATCAGATGCTGGCATATTTAATCTGTCCAAGTTTGTTTTGATATCCTCTAAGTAGAAGATTAATATTTTGGAGTAGGAATGATACAGCCAGACAGACCAGATGTTTATTTCTGTCTGCCTTTGGCTGCGATTGTTCAAATACAACCTAAAGAAAGGTCTAATGAATACTTGCTGTGGTGATGAAAGTTCCTGCAGCGCTTCCAGGGTTGCATTATTTGATTTGCATTTCAGCATGATGTCAGGATGCTGGGGGGGTCTATTATAACAGATTTTCTAATACATTTTCTATGTGCCTAATTTGGTATACATTTAAATGTATATATGTACATACGTACATGTTTGTGCTTGTTATTTAAGGTATTCCAAGTAAGGTTTAAAGCATTGAAACCATCTGATTTGCATTTTTCAACAAGAACCAACATTTGTATTTATTTACGGTAACATTTTTGGAGTAAGACTTTTTACTAAATAATAATAAAAAGCTTTCCGTATCACCTTGGGGAATCTGGCAATCAGCCTACCTCCTACCCAGATCAGTCTTCCCCACCTACTCTTGCCTTCTCCCATCCGTTATATGCTTAACTTAAATCTGTGGTCTTGCCTGGAGCTGGTGTTGAGGAGAAAGAGAAAGTTAAATAAGGCAGTATGTAGTAACATGGCTGTGATTTCCTTGATCTCTGAGGTACCCTAGGAACCCATAGATTGACCATCTATTATTTAGGCAGCTCTATTTTCTTTTTCTGTAAAATGGACACAAACATATTTTACATTTTTAAAGTGTAATAACACCCAAGAAACTAATCGAATATAAATATTCCTATGGCCTAAGGCTAGGAGAGTCACATTCCTGTCAATTTTTAAAATTTCTTGTCTATATCCAATCTATCTTTCCAGTCTAAACTGAATCAATTACTGGCCCTCCCAAAGAAATACAATTTTAAAATGATTTCCTTAATTACTACCACAATAAGATAATACTAATATACATATTGAGTGATTATTATATTCCAGACAATACTATGATTTAGATGTATACATTCTTTACATCCATTATTTCATTTAATTGACAGTATTCTAATAGTTAAGTATGATTATGAGGCCTGTATCATAAGGAGGTAAATCTGAACATTCTAGAGGTTAAAATGACTTGTCCAACATCACACTGTTAAAAAATGGCAACAGAGTGACTCTAATCCGGGAGTGTCTTATTTTTTATTTATTTTATTGTAATATCTATTTGTTTTATTAATTAAATAAATTAATTTCCATAAGTAAGTCTGTATTCTTAGTTACTATCCAGCCTCAAATGGCATTAATAAATAATAAACACAAGTATGTTTGTAGTTTTCCAGTTGGCTAAGCATTTATCGTGCCCCAGTGATCATAAGTGCTTTAATGTCTCAGTTAATCTTGACATCCCTGCAAGTTGGGCATGATTAGCTGCACATAGAGTCTTTCTCTGCTCATATTGACATGTGTTTGGGAGTTTTATTGGAACATATTTTCTTGCTTCACTACCTCCTTCTATTCAAGAAATTGACAAGATTGGGACCTCCAGAGGAGAAGGGAACTGAAGAGCTAAAAGAACGATAGAGAAGCTTACCATAGACCCTCTTGTACATTTTGAATTTTGAAATAGATGTAAAAATCACAAAATTAAAGCTCTAAAATAATAGAGAAAATACATGAAAAAGATAATTATTTACTATAAAATAAAAATATTATGGGGGCAGTAAAATACAAAGTGAAAAATATTAATGGAGAAGCTGGGTAGGAAAAAGCATGTAGTCATTATTGCAATTAAATTATAAATAATTTTTAATTGTCAAACATACTGTTTAGAAACTATAAATCTCATCCACAAATCACATATATGTTAAAATGAAAATTAAAAACTATATAGAAAAAAATAGAAAAAAAAAACCCTGATAAGAACTAGAAAGGAAAACTATGGAAAATATAAGAAAGGTACTATAAGGAACAGAGCAAAGATTAATTAACTAATAATGAATATACAAGTAAATATATATTAATTTATTAATAAAAGCCAATGCAACAAAAAAATTAGTAAAGTTAACCAAGAAAAATGTTTACAAAAACAAAAAATTTTCATAGTGTGCAACTACAGTACAATGAACAATTTTATGTCAATATACTTGCAAAAATCATGGAAAGCTTTTTTTTAAAACAACTTATGTTGACTTAAGAAATAAGTACATGATATACATGATAAGCCACTTGATTTCCCAATATTACAGAATAGCAATTTTAAATGCAATAAAAATATACAAAATAAAAAAAAAAAACAATTTTCCCTATTTTCTCATTTACTAAGAGTTTTGGACACATTTTCTCCTGCTGGTTTGCCTACTTTTATAGCCACACTACTTTTATTCTGTTAGGGGCTAAGTACAATTGTGGTACAATTGTAAGAAATGTATGTAAAATAAGAGTTCATTTGTTCCATGCTGGGTGTAATTAATAAAATGTAAAATATATAATAAATATATTGCTTTACTTTTTGAAAATATTAAAGGAAGTTGCCAAAACCTAAAAAAAAAAAAAAAAAGAAATTTAGGAAACCTCAATAACAATAACAAGTAATCAATATAATAACAGTCAAATTCTCTCACTCCTACCAAGTATCAGGGCATGATACTCACTGATACGGTTTGGCTTTGTGTCCCCACCCAAATCTTATCTTGTACTGTAATCTCCACGGGTCAAGGGAGAGACCTGCTGGGAGGTGAGTGGATCATGGCAGCGGTTTTTCCCATGCTGTCCTCATGATGGTGAGTGAGTTCTCATGAGATCTGATGGTTTTACAAGGGGATCTTCCCTCTTCACTTGTTCATTCTTTCTATTGCCTGCCAGCATGTAAGAAGTGCCTTTGCTACTCCTTTGCCTTCTGCCATGATTGTAAGTTTCCTGAGTACTCCCCAGACATGCAGAAATGTGAGTCAATTAAACTACTTTCCTTTATAAGTTACCCAGTCTTGGGTAGTATCTTTATAGCAGTGTGAGAATGGACTAATAAACTCACTATTTTATAAAAACTGTTTCAGAATTCTAAAAAATTTAAAGAAAGAAGGAAAAAATGCATAAAAGCTACCTAATTCCTTTTATAGGACTAGTATAAAAAACAGACAACCATTATAAAATAAAATTATAAGCTAACTTCACTTATAAATACAGATGTAAAAACACCAATAGAATAGTAAAGAGGATTCTATAGTGTATTCACATAATGAAGGTAATATATCATCATCAAGTAGGGTCTATTTCAGCAAGCAAAGATAACATTAGAAAATCAATAGATATGATTTACAATATAGCTATATTAATGGTGAATAGAAATACCTAACTTTATTGTGTTTAGCTTTATGGCACTTGACAGACAATAGTATTTTGTTACAAATGAAGGTTTGTGGCAATACTGTGTCAATCCAAGTCTATTGGGGCCATTTTTTCAAAAGTATATACTCACTTCATGTCTCTGTATCACATTTTGGTAATTCTCACAATGTTTCAAACTTTTATTAATATCAGATGTGTTATAGTGATGTGTGGTCAGTGATCTTTGATGTTACTATTGTTAATTGTTTTGGGATGCCATGAACCATGCCCATATAAGAGGGCAAACTGCATAAATAAATGGTGTGTATGTGTTTGGACTGCTCCACTGATTGGCAGTTCCCCCTTTTCTCTCCCCTTCCACTGATTGGCAGTTCCCCCTTTCTCTCCCCTTCCTCTGGCCTCCCTATTCTCTCAGACATAACAATATTGAAATTAGGCCATTCCTTAATCCTAGAATGGCCTCTACATATTTATGTGAAAGGAAGATTTGAATGTCTTTCACTTTAAATCAAAAGCTAGAAATGATTAAGCTTAGAGAGGAAGGTATGTCAAAAGCATAGATAGGCGGAAGGCTAGGCCTTATGTACCAAACAGCCAAGTTCTGAATGCAAAGGAAAAGTTCTTGAAAGAAATTAGTCCAGGTGTGGTGGCTCACAGGTGTAATCCCAGCACTGTGGGAGTTGAGGCAAGCAGATCCCTTGAGCCCAGGAGTTTGAGACCAGCCTGGGCAACGTGGCAAAACACTGTCTCTACTAAAAATACAAAAAACTAGCTGGGTGTGGTGGCATGAACCTGTAGTCCCATCTAAATGGGAGGCTGAGGTAAGAGGATCACCTGAGTCCAGGAGGCGGAGGTTGCAGTGAGCTGAGATCATACTACTGCACTCCAGCCTGGGAAACAGAGCAAGATCCTTTCTCAAAAAAACAAAACAAAAAAAAACAAAAAAAAAAAAAAACAAAAAGGAAAAAAGGAAAAAGAGAGAGAGAGAGGAGAGGGAAAAAAAGGAAAGAAATTAAAAGTGCTATTCCAGTTGGGAGTGGTGGCTCACACCTGTAATCCCAGCACTTTGGGAGGCCAAGGCAGGTGGATTATCTGAGGTCAGGAATTCAAGAGCAGCCTGATCAACATGGTGAAACTCTGTCTTTACTAAAAATTAGCTGGGTGTGGTGGCACATGCCTGTAGTCCCAGCTACTTGGGAGGCTGAGGCAGGAGAATCGCTTGAGCCCAGGTGGCAGAGGTTGCAGTGACCCTAGATCACACTGTTGCACTCCAGCCTGGGCAACAAGAGTGAAACTCCATTTCAAAAAAAAAAAGGAAGGAAGGAAGGAAGGAAGGAAGGAAGGAAGGAAGGAAGGAAGGAAGGAAGGAAGGAAAGAAAGGAAAGAAAGAAAGAAAGAAAGAAAGAAAGAAAGAAAGAAAGAAAGAAAGAAAGAAAGAAAGAAAGAAAGAAAGAAAGAAAGAAAGAAAGAAAGAAAGAAAGAAAAAAGAAAGAAAAGAAAAGAAAGAGAAAAAAAAGTACTACTCCAGTGCTCCAGTGAACATACAAATGACAAATGATAAGAAAACAAAATAACCTTATAGCTGACATGGAAAGAGTTTCAGTGTTCTGGGTAGAGGATCACAACAGCCACAACATTCTGTTAAGTCAAAGCCTAATTCAGAGCAAGACTCTAACTCTTCAATTCTATGAAGGTTGAAAGAGGTAAGGAAGCTGCAGGAAAAAAAGGCAGGCAGATCCCTTAGAAGCTAGCAGAAGTTGGTGCATGAGGTTTAAGGAAAGAGGCCATCTGTGTAACATAAAAGTGCAAAGTGAAGCAGCAAGTACAAATGTAGAGGCTTCAGCAAGTTATCCAGAAGAGCCAGCCAAGATCATTAATAAATGTGACTGCACTAAACAACAGATTTTTAATGTAGATGAAACAGCTTTATGTTGAAATAAGAAGCCATCAAGGACTTTCATAGCTACAGAGGAGAAGTTAATGCCTGGCTTCAAAGCTTCGAAGAACAGGTTGACTCTCTTATTAGGGACTAATATATCTGGTGACTCTAAATTGAAGCCAATGTTAATTCTTAAGGATCCTAGGATTTTCAGAATCCTTAAGGATTCTAGGATTTTGAGAATCCTAGGATCTTTAAGAATCATACTCAATCTACCCTGCCCTTGTTCTCTATAAATGGAACAAGAAAGCCTGGATGACAGCACCTTTATTTACAGCATAGTTTCCTGAATCATTTAACCCACTCTTGAGATTTACTCCTTAGAAAAAAAAAAGATTTCTTTCAAAATTTGAAAATATTACTGCTCACTGACAATGCACCTGGTCACCCAAGAGCTCTGATAGAGATGTATAAGGAGATGAATGTTGTTTTCATGCCTGCTAATACAACATTCTTTCTGCAGCCCATGGATCAAGGAGTAATTTTGACTTTCCAGTATCATTATATAAAAAATACATTTCATAAGGCTATAGGTGCCATAGATAATGGTTCCTCTGCTGGTTTAGTGCAAAGTAAATGGAATATCTCTGAAAAGGATTCACCAATCTAGACACCATTAAGAACAATTGTATTTCATGTGTGGAAGCCAAAATGTCAACATAACAGGAGTTTGGAAGAAGTTGATTCCAGCTCTCATGATGATTTTGACAGGTTCAAGACTTCAGTAAAGGAAGCAACTCCAGATATGGTGGAAGTAGCAAAAGGACTAGAATTAGAAGTGGACTCTGAAGATATGCCTGAATTGCTGCAATCTCAAGATGAATGTTGAATTGATGAGGAGTTGCTTCCCATGGATGAGCAAAGAAAATGATTTCTTGAGATAGAATCTACTCCTGGTGAAGATGCTATGAGCATTGTTGAAGTGAAAGCAAAGGATTTGGCATATTATATAAACTTAATTGATAAAATAACAGCAGGATTTGAGAGGACTGATTCCAGTTTTGAAAGAAGTTCTACTGTGGGTTAAATTCTATCAAAGGGCATTGCATGCTACAGAGAAGTCTTTTGTGAAAGCAAGAGTCAACTGATGCAAGCAAACTTCATTGTTGTCTTCTTTGCAAAAATCCACACAGCCATCCCAAACTTCGGCAACTACCACCCTTATCAGTCAGCAGCAATCAACATAGAGGCAAGACCCACCGTCAGCAAAAAGATGATGACTCACTGAAGGTTCAGATGATTGTTAGTATTTTTAGCAATTAAATACTCTAATTAAGTATGTTCATTGTTTACTTAGACATAATTCTATTGTAAAATTAATGGACTATGGTATAGTATAAACATAGCTTGCATATGCACTGGGAAACAAAAAAAAATTGTATGATTCACTTTATTGAGTCTGGAATAGAGTCCACAATATCTCTGAGGTATGCCTTGAAATGAGAAAATTATCACATAATTATCTCTATTGATTTAAAATATCATCATAAAGTTTTACACTTTTTACACATTTTATTCACAGTAAAAATTCACAGCAACCTAAGAATAGATTTCCTTAATCTAATAGAGGATATTATTTTTAAAGTATGGTAAACATCATACTTAATAAAGCAGCTACTGTAAATCAGGAAAAGCGAAAATGTTCCCAGTGCTATTCCATATTATACTGGAATTTCTAACCAATACAAAAAGATAATAAACAGAAAGGTATCCATACCTATGAAAGGAATAGAAAAATGAACAAAAAATTTGAAAAAAAAATTTTTAAATAGAAGAAAAAATACACGAAAGATAAAGGGGAAATTATTTCATCAACCAAAAAGCAAGATAAAAAAGAGTGTATAAAGCACGTTAGCATTTATGCAAAATGATCATAAACACTTGTTTAAATATGCATATCTTCTTACCTATTTCTAGAAAGGTACATAGGACCAAGAGCAGGAGTTTCCTCTGAGATGAACAATCACATGAATAGGAACCAAAGGTGAGAGGAAAACGCACTTTTAATTTTATAACCTTTTTGCACCGTTTTGGTTTTTACCATGTTCATGTAAACAAACTTTTGACTTTTTTAAAAAAAATTAAATTTTTAAAGGAATGATTGGCTGGGCGCGGTGACTCACGCCTGTAATCCCAGCACTTTGGGAGGCCGAGGCGGGCGGATCATGAGGTCAGGAGATCCAGACCATCCTGGCTAACATGAAACCCTGTCTCCACTAAAAATACAAAAAAAAAAAAAAAAAAATAGCCAGGCGTGGTGATGGACGCCTGTAGTCCCAGCTACTGGGGAGGCTGAGGCAGGAGAATGGTGTGAACGCAGGAGGCGGAACTTGCAGTGAGCCAAGATCCCGGCACTGCACTCCAGCCTGGGCGACAGAGCAAGACTCCATCTCACACACACACAAAAATGATTACATAGAATATCACCTTTTAAAATGCTACACATGGAAATACCATGTATCTAAAGACAGCATCATCTCTATTACTTGCTTTCCCAAACTAAAACAAGGTCAGGGAAAACCTTGACAAGGAAGTGAAATTGTCTAGAAGGAGGCTGGGGGCAACTGGAACTGGGATGACAGGAGAGGGAGGAGAAAAAGAGACAAAGAAGGCAAAAGGGGACCCGTGGAAGAGAAGATGTGAGTGAGGGAACACGGAAATAATCCTAGGAGTTCAATCTCAATCCCAGCTCAGAGTCTCAATGCCTAAAAGACAGCAGTGTAGATGACATTGGAACTTGCAACTGAAAGGGCAGCAGACATGGAAATAGCATTTGCGTAAAAGTGAATGGGGTGGAGGTGTCCACACGGAGAGCTGTCTCTCATACGTTGAAGCAGGCCTTTGTATTTACGTTTCCAGATGGTTTCCACAAAAATACCAGACATACTTGATACATCTATACCTGGGAGCTCAAAAACCAGATGGCTTGAAACAGTATTATTTGCAACATCTGATATGGAGAACAAAATCAAAGGTCAAGGAGAATTTTGTGAGCATCTCTTCTCCCTTGAGTGTTTAGCTTGAGGTGAAAGTACAGTGATGAGGATGGGATGGGTGTGGAGCTGATGTTTCAGGATCCCAGTTTGTGGAGCCCAGTCATCTAGGTGTATTTGATACCATTTGACACCTACACTGAGGTAACTTAAGGAAACAGTGGCTTCAGTAATAAAATTACATTCCCTAACATAAAGCATGTAAACTGATAACGAAATTTTTCTTATTATTTTTTAAATTTGCTAACACATGATGATATTAAGAATTTCTAGGGCAAGGGACAGAAATCACACCTTAATTTGGAGGCTATAGAGAGAAAAAGGACGAATAATCATAATAGGAGAGTTGAGAATTTGTCTATTCTTAGACAATAAGAGTACTATTTTTTTCTTTTTGAGACAAGGTCTTGCTCTGTCACCCAGGCTGGCATGCACTGGCATGATAATGGCTCACTGAATCCCCCACCTGCTGGATTTAAGTGATTCTGCCACCTCAGCCACCCAAGTAGCTAGGACTACAGGCATGTGCCACCACGCCTGGGTAATTTTTTATAGAGATGAGTTCTCACTATGGTGCCCAGGATGGTCTTGATCTCCTGCACTCAAGCAATCCTCCTGCCTTGGCCTCCTGAAGTGCTAGGATTATAAGTGTGAGCCACCACACCTGGCCTAACTGTAATACTTACAGCAACACTGAAATATGTGATACCTTTTGCACGTATATGACACATATTCTATAGAAACTTGACTTTTTCACAAATACTACAAACATTTTATTTTGCCATTGTGAAACAAAGCCAATTGTGAAACCATACAAAAAAGAAAAGAGGGAAGAATGAAAAACAACTTCATAAGGCCTATTTTTTGGTACATTATAGTTTATAGTTCTACATATTTATAGCATACATGTTAGATGCATACAATGCATTTTGATAGATGCATACAATGTGTAATGATCAAGTCAGGGTAAGGCCTCTTCTTAGAGAAGGAAAAAGTACTTCATAAGAAATAAAGCTTAAGTAGACAACTTTAAATAAAATTTAAAACAACTTTTAACTTTTCTGATAAAATATGTGCTGATAAAATACATGCCAGTTGACTTTCCTTTCTTCACACATAATTCAGTTGTTTTTATTCATTTTCTATCTCTTATACTATTGGTAAATGTAATTCCTCAGTTTCATTTTATTGTTGCTTGGGAATTTTCCTTCTTTACATTTACTTTTCAAAAGAAATTACAGAAATGTTTCAAGAATTGTCGCAGTTCCTAACTTATTGAACCATCTGCCAAATTAATTTTACTTATCTAGCTTCTTTGTTTATTCTTTTCAGATGTTATACCGAGAGTTGATCAGATTTATTATTTTTCTCAAAGAAGAAACACAGATTGAGTTTTAACAGATGGTCGGATGTTTTAATTTTTGGAGTTTGCAATTCCCCCTTGGCTTTAATGAGTTCATTCAGTAATGCTGGCTTTTACTAGATATTGTATGTTCTCACACTTGATTTTGCAGTTCTAAACCACAAAAGAATACTAGAAAAGAGAGCCCATAAAGCAAGTTTATTGTGGGAATGGAGTTCTCACATGCCAGTGGGTTCAGAGTAAGGGAATACCCTTAGCTAGGGAGTGGGAAGTGACAAAGGATGATAAATAAGAAAACACATCAAAAAGGAAACTCTCCACTATGCAATTTAGCAACCTGCCTCTTCTCCAAACAAATTCTAATTCTTCTTTGTTATTTGTAACTCTTTGATTACAAATAGAAACATTTTGTCATTACTAGATACTGCCTGACAAAATTGTAGATGAAAATGTAAATCTTTCTTCCTTCCGTCCTCCCTTCCTTCCTTCCTTCCTTCCTTCCTTCCTTCCTTCCTTCCTTCCTTCCTTCCTTCCTTCCTTCCTTCCTTCCTTCCTTCCTTCCTTCCTTCTTTCTTTCTTTCCTCTCTCTTTCTCTCTTTTTTTTTGACAGAGTCTTGCTCTGTCACTGAAGCTGAAAGGCAGCGGCGGAATCTCTGCTCACTGCAACCTCTGCCTCCTGGGTTCAAGCGATTCTCCTGCCTCAGCCTCCTGAGTAGCTGAGACCACAGGCACGTGCCACTAAGCCTGGCTTTTTTTTTTTTTTTGTATTTTTAGTAGATAACATGTACTTCACCATGTTGGTCTGGCTGGCCTCAAAACTCCTGGCCTCAAGTGAGCCACCTGCCTTGGCCTCCCAAAGTACTGGGATTATAAGGCATGAGCCACCATGCCCGGCCTGTAAAGTTTCATATTTGCAGATTCTGTCCTTAGATTAAGTCACATGAAATCAAACAGAATCTCATTTAAATATTTCAGTACAACCTTTGTAGTCTTACTTCTGTTTCAATGCCAGACTCTTTGGGAACAGAACAAAATAGTGTCAGTTTCTTTATGCCAATGGTTCAGCAATTATATGTTATGATTTCAGTGTTTCAAGTGCTTGACACCAAATGTATAATCACTCATACAAATATTAAATATGATTATTTTTATCTCTAGGGGATATTGTGCTCAGGATCCTGCTGTGATGGAATTAACTCATGGGAACCAAAATTAAAATTCCATGATTGAAATAAAATGGTATTGCATGGTATAACATGTATAAAATATTGGAATTACCAAGTGCTATAAACTTAAGTCCTAAGTTCTAAACCCAATAGAAAACATGATAGAAAAAACAGAGTGGTTTTTTTTAATACAGAAAAAAAGGGAGGAGGAAAACAGTTACTTTATACTCTCTTCACTCTGGTTTAGTCATAATTCCTAGACATTATGCTGTGGTCTGTCTCCTCCACTCCCACACCACCTTCCTCAAATATGCCTTCTTAACACTTGCATAAGCCAATTGCTTCTGGACTACAAACTATAGGAAACAGCACAAAAAAGGATTTGGGGTGAAAAAAAGGCTATTAAAACTTCCAGTTATTCAAAGTAATGCATGTTTAAACAAAGGTCAGTTTAAGGATATTAATTTTCCTAAGTTTGTTGTTTTAGATGGCCTCAACATATCTAGCATTCAGTTGAGATGATTTTTTTAAAATCTGAAATAAAATATTAGCAAAGTAAATTTCATTTGGATTATTCCAGGGATGAATGAAAGAACGGTTTATTGATAGACAACTTCAAAATTCAAAGTAGCATATTAATAAGTCCAATTTAAAAACAAACTATATATATGAATATTCAGAGGATAAAATTGAGCAATCTTTCCAGATAAAACTCAGAAAATTACAACAAGAATGATACTTCCTGAACATACTGTAGAATTCCTATCTTACATTGATTGCCAAAATTATAATCATAATGGCAGCCAAGAGTCATTCCCAATGATAGGAGAAAAATGACATGGATATGTCATTTTTCTATTCCTGTGTGCTATTTGCTTTTAGTCAAGATCCTGGTGGGAAGCAGATGACACACTCAAGCTGGATAATGAGGACATTACCCAGGCATGGGCCATGTGTTAGAAAAGCCCCAGAGGATCTTGTAGCACCCTAGGTTAGCAACAGCAGGGAAATGTGGCCGGAAGGGTAGCTATGCGGAGAGGCCTTCTGATAAGAGCTGTAGCCTTTGGCAGGACACAGCCTCTGGCACCAATTAAGCAGGGAGGAAATCTTGGAAACAAGTACTTTTCCCTCACTTTCCTCCCACTCTGATTTCCTGCCAATGCCCTCATTGGCTGAACCTAACTGGAAGCCAGAAGGTAAGGAAACCCCAGTGAGGGGAACCTTAGGGACACAGAGCAGGATGCAGAGCAGGGAGAGGACTCTGGAGGGGAGAAAGGGAAATATCCAGCATGGCCAGCTTGCCCAAGTCAGGTGGTAGGAGGTGAATTCAGGTACAGATGGGAAATCCTGGCTACAGGATCCAAGCTTTTAATTACATTATACTGTTTCTCCCTAATCTTGAAATTACAATTTAGATGATTCAAAGGGAAAAAGGATGTTAGTCTCAATGGCAGCAAAAATCATTAAATGTCCCAATTCATTAAAATACCAAAATCATAAAAGACATAGGAATAATCCTTAAAAATATACGGGACTAGCTAAAGAAAACATTTACTAAGTAACATAAATTTTCAATAAATAGCAAAGGGTAACATGCTCCTTTGTGAAAAGATGAAATATCATCAAGATGTCATTTCTCCCAAATCAATTTTAGGCTTAACCTAAGCTCAATTAAGTTCTTCATACTATTTTTTAAATAATAGAAATTTTTTAAAAGCTATTTTAAAAGAGAGCTGGCGGGGTGGGGGGGTGGGGAGGAAGAAAAAAATTAAAAAAATAAATAAAAGAAAGCTGGCAAAAGAACAAAAAGCTAAGATTTTTTTTTTTTTTTCCCTAAAGATTATTGAGGTTGTACATGCCTATTCAATTCAGGAACTTTACAAAATAATATTTTAATTGTCAAATATATTTTTTACCAGTCAAATTGGAAGGATTCCCCCCAGCCCCTGTTTTGTCTTAAACATCCAGTACAGAGCAAGATGTGGTGAAAAAGACATTAACACTGTTGCTGAAGGCATTAATTGATGCAAACTTCATGTGATACAATCTGGCATTATGGATAAGAACCTTAAATATGTTCATACCCTTTGGCCTAGCAATTCGATTTTTAGTAATTTACCTTTAGAAGTTAATTAGACTAGCCGGCGCGGTGGCTCACGCCTGTAATCCCAGCACTTTGGGAGGCCGAGATGGGCGGATCACGAGTTCATGAGATCAAAACCATCCCAGCCAACACGGTGAAACCCCGTCTCTACTAAAAAAAAAAAATACAAAAAATTAGCCGGGCGTGGTGGCGGGCGCCTGTAGTCCCAGCTGCTCGGGAGGCTGAGGCAGGAGAATGGCTTGAACTCGGGAGACAGAGCTTGCAGTGAGCCGAGATCATGCCACTGCACTCCAGCCTGGGCCACAGAGCAACACTCTGTCTCAAAAAAAAAGAAAAAAAAAAAAAAAAAAAGAAAAGAAAAGAAAAGAAAAAGAAAAAAAAGAAAAAAGAAGAAGTTAATTAGACTGCATAATGATCTAGACAAGTATTCATACCATCATAATAGCTTTTTAAAGTAAACAACATTGGCCAGGCACAGTGGCTCACCTCTGTAATCTTAGCACTTTGGGAGGCTGAGGCAAGTGAATCACCTGAGATCAGGAGTTCCAGATCAGCCTGAGCAACATGGTGAAACCATGTCTCTACTAAAAATACAACAATTAGCCAGGCATGGTGGCATGCGCCTGTAATCCCAACTATTCGGGAGGCTGAAGCAGGAGAATCGCTTGAACCCAGGAGGGGGAGGTTGCAGTGAGCTGAGATTGTGCCACTGCACTCCAACCTGGGCGACAGAGTGAGAATCCATCTCAAAATAAAATTAGATAAATAAATAAATACTAAAAAAACATATAAATGTTCAATATGTAGAATTAAATTATGGAAAAGTCATATGCTAAAATGCCACACAAACTCTAAGGACAATATGTTTTAAAATATTATATAGTATAAAAATACTCCATATGTGTATGTATTTAACAGAAAAAAATGCCAAACTATATAAGACTTATTTCCAAAAATTGTTTCTTTTCTTAAGCATGCACAGGGAAATAGGGGGAGATACACCAAATGTTAACATGCTTTCTCTGATCATCAGTTTTGAATGATGTTAATTTTTTTTCTTTATGTTTCTCTGTATTTCTCAGATTTCTTGCAATCAAGAATTACTAATTGCCAAAGCAGTCTTGAGCAAAAAGAACAAAGCCAGAGGATTCACACTACTTGATTTCAAAATGTACTACAAAGCTTTAATGAAAACAGCATGCCACTGGCCTAATAACAGACACATGGACCAACGGAACCGAGTAGAGAGCTCAGAAATAAGTCCACATATTCATGATCCATTGATTTTCAACAGAAATGCCAAGAGCTAATTTTATGTTTTTTTCTCCATTTTTGTAAAAAAATGTCATTGGGATTTTGATACGATTGCATCGAATCTGTAGATCACTTTGAGTAGCATGGACATTTTAACAATATTACTTATTCTAATCCATGAGCACAAGATATTTTTCCATTTATTTGTGTCTTCTTCAATTTCTTTCATCAATGTTTTGTGGTTTTCAGGATACAGATCATGTATTTCCTTGGTTAAATTTTCTTTAAGCATGTTTTTGTGGCTATTGTAAATGGGACGATTTTCTTGGCTTTTCAAATAATTTGTTGATAGTATATAGAAACCTTACCAATTTTTTTGTATATTGGTTTTGTGTCCTGCAACTTTACTGAATTTGTTTATGAGTTCTAAGTTTAGGTAGTCTTTAATTTTTTGTATATATAAGATCATGTCATCTGCAAATAGAGACAATTTAACTTCTTCCTTTCCAGTTTGGATGCCTTTTATTTCTTTCTCCTGTCTAACTGCTCTGGCTAGGACTTCCAGTAGTATGTTGAATAGAAAAGGCAAGAGTGGGCATCCTTGTCTTGTTCCTAATCTTATAAGAAAGACTTTCAATTTTCATTATTGAGTGTGATATTAGTTCTAAGCTTGCTACATATGGCCTTTATTCTGTTGAGGAACATTCCTTGTATGTCTAATTTGGTAAGAGCTTTTATCATGGGAGGATGTTTAATTTTGTCAAAAGCTTTTTCTACATCTCTTGAGATAAACATTTTTTTTTCCTTCATTCTGTTAATGTCTTGTTTCACAATTATTGATTCGTGTGTGCTGAACCCTCCTTCATCCCAGGGATAAATTTCGCTTGATTATGGTGAATAATCCTTTTAATGTACTGTTGAGTTCAGTTTGCTAGTACTTTGTTGAGTGTTTTTGCGTCTATGTTCATTGGGGATATTGGCCTGGATTTTCTTTTCTTGTGTTGTGCCTGTCTGGCTTTGATATCAGCATAATGCTATCCTCATAAAATAAGTTAGGAAGTGTTCCCTCTTCCTCGATTTGTTGAAACAGTTTGAGAAGGACTGACATTAATATTTCTTTAAACGTTTGGTAGAATTCAGAAGTGAAGGCATCAAACCGTGGTGTTTTCTTTGATTGGAGATTTTAAAATATTGATTTGATCTGCTTACTTATCATTGGTCTGTTCAGACTTTCTGTTTCTTCATGATTCACTCTGGGTAGGTTTTATGTTTCAAGGAATTTATCCACCACTTCTAGGTTACCCAATTTGTAGGCATATAGTTGTTCATAACAGTTTCTTAATTTCCTTTGTATTTCTGTAGTGTCAGTTTTATCTATCTATCTATTTATTCGAGACAGGGTCTTGCTCTGCTGCCCAGTCTGGAGTGTAGTAGCACTATCACGGCTCACTGCAGCCTCAACTTCCCCAGTCTCAAGCAATCCTCCTGCCTCAGCCTCCCAAGTAGCGGGAGTAATGACACACACCACCACACTGGACTAATTTTGTATTTTTTTGTAGAGACAGGGTTTCATTATATTGCCCAGGCTCATCCTGAACTCTTGGACTCAAGTCATCTGCCCACCTCAGCCTCCGAAAGTGCTGGGATTACAGGCATGAGCCACCACACCCGGCCTGCAGTATTAGTTGTAATGTTTCTTTTTTCATTTCTGATTTTATTTATTGGATACTTCTCTTTTTTTCCTTAGTATAGCTAATTTTTTTTTCAATTTCATATTCAAAAAACACCTTATTAATCTTTCCTATTGTTTTTCTAGTTTCTATTTATTTCTGCTCTGATCTTAATTATTTCCTTCCTTCTATTAAATATCAGCTTAGTTTGTTTTTCTTTCTCTGGTTCCTCGAGGTATGACATTCGCTTGTTTGTTTGAGGTCTTTCTTCTTTTTTGATGTAGATGTAGATTGCTACAAACTTCTCTTTCAGAACTGCTTTGGTTGCACACCACAAGTTTTGATCTGTTGTGCTTCCGGTTTTGTTCGTCCCAACTTATTTTTGAATTTATCTTTTAAGTTCTTCTTTGACCTATTGGCCATTCAAGAGTATGTTGTTTAATTCCATGTTTTTGTGAATGGTTCAAAATTACTTCTGTTATCATTTTTATTTTGATACCATTGTAGTCAGAAAAGATACTTGATATAATTTCAATCTTCTTAAATTGCTTAATACATGTTCTGTGACCTAATTAATCTATTTTAAAAAAATACAATGTTAGGTAATCACCAAACTTAATTTCACATGCTTAGAATTAAATCTCTAACAAATAAAATCATAAACTAGAAAAAACTATAAGTAAATTGTAAACAATCTTACGGGAGTCGAAATATTTCACCACAAAAGATATGGAAAAACCATGAGGATTATATTTTTGAGTTATAAATGTAAAGCCTGTACTTAAAAAATATTGTCAAATGCTAAATTGTCAAATAAATGTCAAATGCTAAATTAGGGGGAAAATCGTTTTGTACAAAATCTAGTAGCCCAGGGATTGTTATGCTTCATATATTAAGAAGTTTTCAAAATAGTAAAATAAATCTCTAACACTATGATAGAAATATGAGTAAATAGTATAAAATGACATGTGAAACCTTGTTAGTAGTCACACTGCAAATTAAGACAAACATAAGACTATTTGTCTCATGTCAAAGAGTCAAAGTTTAAAATTATGTAATATTAAATTATTGTGTCAGATGCAAATTTTAAGAGAAAATATGAATTGGAAATATATTTCTGAAAAGAAATTTGACAAGACATAAAAATTTTAAGAATGTTCATTCTTTGAATATCTCCTTAGGAGGCTAATCATAAAAAAATTATTTTACATGCATTGAGGCTGGGCATTGTGGCAAAAAAATTATTTAACATGCATTGAGGCTGGGCATTGTGGCTCATGCCTATAATCCCAGCACATTGGGAGGGTGAGGAGGGAAGATTGCCTGAGGCCAGAAGTTCAAGACCAGCCTGAGCAACATGGTGAGAATCTATCTCTAAAATTATTTTATAAAACAAAAAAATCTCTTTTAAATGCATTGAAAACATGAATATTCACTCAGTTTTACTTATCAGACTGAAATTAGAAACAATCCATAATATATACAATACTGTAACAGCTAAATAAATTATATTTCTTCATTATAGATAATTGCATAGGCATAAAATTAGGATTCCAAGAAATTTTAATGTAAACAATCATAATATGATGTTAAGCTAAAATTCAGGGTACAAAATGTGTATTCAGTAGAGGCAATCCAATTTTTGCACATCTGTGTACATATGTGACTGAAATAGTCCAAGCTAATAGTTCTTGAGCACTGACTATATGTCAGGCATTGTTCTAAGTGTTTTAAAATAACTACCAATTATCCATTTATTTTCTCTCAGTTCCAAATTCATCCTTTTTACCTATTCTGTGAAAATTGAACTAAGCTCTTTAGATATTTTTCCTTTACCATCTGATTCAGTGCTAAGCTTTGTCAGTGGAGGATGCTGGAGAGACACAATGGAAGGAAAGGGTTTTACTTCCTGTTTCTGTGGCTTCTCCAGGATACAATACAATACAATACTTTCGAAATACAGTGCCAACAGCAGCTTCCCTTCGCATCTGTCCTTCCCTGACAAGCACTTGTGTAGCAGAGCCTCCTATGAAACACGTCCTCATGAAAGATTTCCCTGGCACTCTACAGGTCAGATTTCTGGCAAGTTCTGCCAGTGTGTCATCACAGCAAGTTCTTTTCCATTGAATGAGCCACAGTCAGGCCCTCTTCAAGAAGCTTTGGATGAGTGGAGGAGAAGGAACCCTTCCTTGGGTGCTCTAATGAGAATTACATCATTGAACGTCCCAAAGAACCCTAGGTAATTATGATCACTGTGTTACAAATGAGGAAACTGAGAAATCATATAGATAAGAGCTGATGAAGCCAAAATTTAATCCAAGCAATTTGGCTCCAAAGTATGTAAAGTCATCCCTCAGTATCCATGGGGGATCAGTTCTAGGATCGTCACTGATACCAGAGTCCATGGATGCTCCAGTCTCTTATATAAAATGGCAGAGCATTTGCATAAAACCTATGCATGTCCCCTTGTACACTTTAAGTCTTTTCAAGATTACTTATAATACTTGATAAAATATAAATACTAGGTAAAGAGTTGTTATATTGTGTTGGGGCTTTGTTTGTATTATTTTTTATTATTGTATTATTTCTATCATACTTTTTTAAAAATATTTTTGATCTGTAGTTGATTGACTCTACAAATGTGGAACCCATAGATATGGAGAGCCAACTGCCCTTTCAACCACTATGCTATATAGACTTCTGAAATATTGATCATATATACACAAATACATAAAAGACATTGGAAGGTAAAGCAAGTTGATGTAAATGGAAGCTATCTCCAAGTAGTGAAATGACAGGTGTCTAACATTACTGTTGGGCAATTTCTGGATTTTCTCCAGTATGCAAAAATTAATTTTATATTCATAAATACATATGTATAATATATTTTATATTTATAAATATATATTTATATTTAAGAAGGAAATTCAGAGGAGTCTTCTATGGAACAAAGAGATTTCCATCTTTACATGAAGCCACACTATCAATTCAATAAAGTACAGACTCACCAAAGCCACATTTTATGTCTACAGTTTTTACTCCATGCCTTTTCCTGATGTACAGGTGCAATGTGCACTGAAAGCATAATTCCAATTGCCATGAGAGCGATGCTTACAATCCATTCAGCACTGAGGCAAGAGCAACTAAAGCTAAATTTTAATTTGCATAATTACAAGCCCACACAAATAAAAAGCATTCATAGTAATTATGCCTGGCCTGGCTCCAGTTTGTATCATATCCCAGGCCATACAACTAATATTTTTAACACTGCAGAGCAAATTTATCATACATTTCATGAAACTAAACTATGAGTATTCTCTCCCAATTTCAAGTTACATAAAGTTATGCATCATTTCTCAGAAAAGTCTCTTTTTTAAAATCTATTTGTCCTGAATTATTTATATCACACTTGATAATTTGCTCTGCTCTTCCACTGACTATTACAAGCCGTAATCTTTTCCTTCTTATTCCTGAAATATAATTCCTTCAAGAGGCCCCTGCTAAGCTGGAAGACCAAATTTTCTAATATGCCTATCTTTACCATCAAAGGGTTCAGTGCCAGCAGCAAGACCATAATTTTTTCTTTTATAATAAAAAAGATGGCCAGGGAAGTGTGAGTGACCTTAGGGGTTGTGCCCACGCCCAGGGCCCCAGGCTTGGAGACTTTTTTGGAAGGTAATGTCCCCGGGACAGTGTGAGCCCGATAACCCTGGGCTGGCCCTGCAGAAAATCCTGAAGGAGTTGGATGGCTATAGTACTTATCACATAAATCTCTCATAATAACGTGAGACGGAAGGAGGGTACCCAGAAGAGGAGAGTGTTGCCGTGCATGCAGAGAGCCCTGACTCGGAGCCAGGAGCTAGGTGGTGAGAAGATCCAGACTGAGTCCCTATGATGGAGCTGGTGGAAAGCAGGACCAGACAGGTGGGCGGTCTCCCCGAGCTCCCTGGGGCACAACCAGAGATCAGGGTCCCTGGTAGCTGCAGAGCCCACCACAATGCCAGGAACAACGATAATCATGCAGGGAGAAACACCGGATAACAAGAATTCTCCGTGACAGTGCAACGATGAGAATCGAGAGGATGCATCCAATGATCACGACCACGACGAGATCACCACAGGAAAGGCCAAGGCAAGAAAGCAAAGACCTTGAAGAAAAAGAACCACTCCAAGGCTAACGCAGAGACCCCTGCAGATTTTGCCATGGACCCCAAGAAGACAACCAGCGTGCTGGTCAGTCTACAGAGAAAAGAGCAGCTGTAACAACCATGAGCATCCCAGGGAGTGGCCTCCACTTCCCTTTGGTTTATGATTTTAAGTTCAGTGAGCATGGGACTCAGTCATAAACCAAAGGGCAAGTGGTACTGTCCCAAATGTCCCAGGGAAAACAAGAAAACAATGAAAAAGCACTGGGAAGAAAAGAGAGGGCTTTTATGACAGGTAGTTTGTGGATATCCATTTAATTGTGAGTACAACATAAACCAGAGTATTTACTCCATTGCCACTTTTGTTGAGGTGTAAGGATTGTAAAACACATATTTTCAAAGAATTTTAGGAAAGGAGCCATTCCTTTGATAGGGATGACAGTGACTCTCTTTGACCTTTTTTTTTTTTTTCCATTGATGCACATGTGTGACAAGAAAACGCTGGATGGATCAATAGTTTAGAAACTACAAATATAGGCTTGAAGTAAACACTTAAAAAAAAAAAGAAATCTGTACTATTCCTGTATACTTCTATACACATTTTACATCACCCTTGGAGTAATTATCTCTAAATTAGAAACAAAATATAAGCAGGCCATTTTAAAGAAATTTGCTGTCACTTGAAATAACTTCAGGTCAAAATCCATTATCTTAAAATACTGGGCATCTTTAAAGTTGTTTATTAGGTATGCAGAAACAGAGGTTCTAGCTTTTCCTATTCTAATTCATTATATTGTTTTCAACTATCATACAGATTGTGAAGTTTCTGAGAATCTTATGTCGTCATAGGGGATGGTGGTATTACTCTCAACTATGCATTCCTTATTATTTTTTTATTTATACCTGCATCATGTATTTAATTAGCCAATCAACAAATATTTACTGAGTAAGAAATAATGCCTGAGAAGATAAAATATGTTCAGCTAGATGGTGAATATAAGCAGACTATGAAAACAAATATAATAGGATTTTTACAGTAAAAGCTTAATCCTCCATGCCAAGAAACCACCCAAATCACATAGTCATCTTTGGCTAAAAGGATGCACTTAATTCTTGCCAGATCCATAATTCTCTTCGTTTTTCATTGTCCAGGTTCTAGTTTTGTTGGTTTCTTGTTACTCTTGTATATCACCACCTGAACTGGGAAGTTTTTCACATATAAAATGTAGCACTATTTTGAGAAAATTCTTACTATTGATTACATCTACAAATTACTTATTTTAAAGGTAAAGTATTTTTCAGTTATATTGGTACAGAGGTTTTGCCTCTTCTGATATGCTCTGCTAAATCACTACATTAGATTCTTATTACCAATAAAGGCTTTGTTTTCTAATCATTGAAGTTGCCTCAATTATGGGTCTCTGTATCTTGCTCATGTCTTCTTTGTTGTTCCGTCTTCTAAGGATCTGAGTGGCATAGTATTTGTCTACTTTTGGGGGGGTCTTACTCTGTTGCCTAGGCTGGAGTGCAGTGGCACTGTCATGGCTCAATGCAACCTCAAGCTCTCAGGCTACCTCAGCCTTCTGAGTAGCTGGGATGACAGTTGTGCACTATCACACTTGGGTAATTTTTTCTTTTTCTTTTTTTTTTTGTAGAACTCAGGTCTTTCCATGTTGCCCAGGCTGGTCCCAAACTCCTGTGCTCAAGTGATCCAACCCCTTCGGCCTCACAAAGTGTTGGGATCACAGGCATGAGCCACTGCCTGAACTCTTCTACATTTTTGTAGGAAGAATAACTTCTAGATTGATGGTAGGTAGTAAGGGATTTTCCAGTTCCCGGAAATGTGAGTGTAGTGATACTTTCTGTGATAGGTTAAAAGAGGCCACAAATTTTTTGCTAATGTTTTCATTAAGAAGCAATGAGTCTAATTCCCCTCCCCTTGAGTCTGGCTGGCCTTAATGACTTCCTTGGCCAATAGAATGTAACAAAAGAGATATTCTGGATCTTCTGTGCCTAAGGTCAGAGCTTTAATTTTTCAGCCCAGATCTCTTGGAACATTTCCTCCAGAAGCCCTGGCCTCCAACTACCCTGAGACCATCATCCTAGAGATGCCATGTATACAGGCTGTGGTCAGCAGTCCTAGCTGAGTGCAGCCTTCCAGCTATCCTCTGACAAGCAACAGACATGCAAGCGAAGCCACCTTGGACCCTCCAGACTGGTCTACTCCTCAGCTCAGGTCCTCAGAGTGACTTACGTTCATGCCACAGAATAATCACCCAGACCAGCACAAATTTCTGACCTACAAAATTATGAGATATTAAAAGTGGCCATTGTTTAAGCCATTACAATTTGAATGGTTTGTTATGCAGCAATTGATAACTGAGACTTTCTTTCCTGTCTGCAACTACTTGGTGGTTTTATTATTTAAGCATTTCAATCCCAATTTTATGTCAGTAACACTGATGGAGTAGATATTAAGAGAATTCTGCTTTCTACAGAATGGATTGGAATGGAGAGATATTTGTTCATGAGGTGAAATAGTAATAAAGAATGTCCAGTTGGCCATTTTATTAAGTGAATTTACAGATTCAGTTCAACTGGTAAAATATCTCCCGGCAGAAGAAATAGATTCTTCATAGAATGAAGGCACTACCCTTGCTCAGCTTTATTTATAAAGAATAAAGTACTACAATATTTTTCCAGGTTTGGGGCACAGGGGCAAGGAGCAGAGGGACTCAGGAAGTTCAAAGCACATGAGGAAATTTATGGGTTTATCAGATAACAAAATTCCTAATTTCTTCAAGTCCTTTGTTTTTTGTTTTGGGTTTTTTTCCCCCTCAGAAAGCAATGTATTTCTTTCTCCTCCTATCATCACTATTTCATACTTGAATATGTGAGATAAAATCTTGCCTCCTAAGCTGAAGATAAGAAGAAAAGTGAAGAGGTGTGCTGGAACATGAGCTATCATCTCTATCAGAATTTGAAAGATGAGTTCATTAGACTCCTTACTGAAGGAATACAGCTTATTGCTAAGATCATAGTCCTTCTGAGTAGTGACGTGCAAACCAGACTATGCATCAAAATCACATGGGAAGTTTTTCAAAGTATTCTGAAAATTCTGTAGTGGGATCTGAGAATATGTGTATATGTATTGGACAAGATTCTTTTAGTGTAGAAACAAAAACAAAACAAAATAAACCACCACCACCACCACCACCACAACAACAAAACAGAAAAATCAACTCAAATTGACTTTAGCAAAAAAGAGAATTTATTAATTCACAGAATTGAAGAGTCTATTCTTTTAGATGTTTCTCTTGGGATATTGGTATGCTTTGGCTATGTCCCCACCCAAATCTCATCTTAAATTGTAGTTCCCATAATTCCATGTCATGGGAGGGACCCAGTGGAAGGTAACTAAATCAAGGGGGCAGGTTTTACCCATGCTGTTCTTGTGATAGTGAATAAGTCTCATGAGATCTGATGGTGTTATAAAGGGCAGTTCCCCCACACACGCCCTCTTGCCTGCCACCATGTAAGACATGCCTTGCTCTTCCCTTGCCTTCTGTCATGATTGTGAGACCTCCCCAGTCATCTGGAACTGTGAGCCAATTAAACCTCTTTCCTTTATAAATTACCCAGTCTTGAGTATGTCTTTATTAGCAGCATGAGAATGAACTAATACAGATAGGCTTTCTGTTTCTAAATAAAATGAGTAGTTTCAATTCATAATATTTCAGTTATAGGACTTACCTATTTACCTCCCACTACAGGAGATGAGGTTTAGTTTTTCACTAATTCTTATTCCATGCGTCCCTTTCTAAACTGCTCCCCTTCCATATTTCCTCATCTATACTTTTCAATATAGTTCAATATTCAAGGTTATATTTTTACAGTTATGTAAATGTCATTTAAATATGAACCATATAATTACTCATTTTAACTCAAATGTAAACTCTCTCCTAGAAGTGTTAATTTTCTCTCAGTTTGTTCAAATATATTAAGTCTTCAACGAATTTCATCTTTTTTCATCTGTCCTGTTTGCCCTCGAAGGCAGTTATTATCTTGCGATATTCCTTTTTCTCTCTTCTAATCAATCTCTTGCTTCCTGGCTTGTATGCATTGTGCTTTCTTGATTTACTCCCTTGTTTTGGTAAATAAAAGATAGTATTTTGAGACTCTGCACACCTGAAAAATATTGTTACATACCCTTAGTTGTGATAGGTAGCTCATTGAGTTTAGAGCTATAAATTGGAAATCTTATTCCCTTGGAATTTGAAAACAAATCTCCTTTGTATTCTAACTCCCAGTATTTCTATTGCTAAGTCCAATGAAATTGTGATTCTTGATCTTTTAAATGAAACCATGTTTTCTCTTTAGTAGCATATAGGCCCTTATCTTTTATCCCAAATGTTCAAAATTTCATAATTATGTGACTTGGTTTAGATCTATTTTCACCCATTTTGCTATCAGGGTGACTTTGTAATCTGAAAACTCATGACTTTTATCACGGGGAAATTTTCTAACATTATTTACACAGTAATTTATCTTTCTTGGTTTTCTTTGTCCTCTATCTTTGCATCTCTGACTATTGAAAATTTGGACTTCCCAGACTGATCCTCTTATTTTTTTATCTTTTCTCCACTATTTTTCTTCTTGTGCTTTTTTCCTGAAATATTTCAACTTAATATTTAACTAAACAACAGCTGATAGCAGCTGTCATATATGGAAAAAGGTCATATCTTGGATATTTTAGCCTTGGCTGAGCTCTCAGTTGAATATAGCCACCTCACTGACTCTGGCTGATGCCACAGGAGCAGAAGAATCACCATACTGATCCCAGCCAACCTTTAAATATATGAAAAACAACACATCAATACATATTGTGTTGACTCACTAAGCTCTGGGGTAATATATTAACTGATGTAGGGGGTATGACATATCCTCACTTCAGGACCTTAGGCTTAGCCATGTGACATGCTTTAACCAATGAAATGTTAACAGAAGTGATACTTGTCACGTTTGAGCAAAAGCTTTAAGAATCAGTACATGGTATAACATGTGCTCTTCCTACATGCAAAAAGCCAGCAATGTTCCATGCAGAGGCTATTGCCAAGAAGCCTTAGTCTCATACTGAAACTGACTGAGCCATAACATTGCATTTTTCACAGCAGCATAACCTTTCCTGCCTGATACAGACACTAGATAGCCAATGGGAAACTTATGCACATGGACAAGTGTGGGATTCACCGTGAGGTGATCTGGCAGGTGCTGCCCAGTTCCCCCTTCACAACTGAAGAACTTATTTCACCAGCTGCTAGGAGTGCTGCCACTGACAGTCCTTAGCTGTTTGGCAGCTCTGGAAATTGCTCTCAACTAAAGAAAACTTCCTTACCGAAGTCGTACTCTTTTCTTGGGGGCAACCTGCATCCAGTGACTGGTCAGCATGAAGGTATAAAAGCCCACCATGCTTGTCATATTGCAGGACAACTTTGAAAAACCATTACTACTTCAGAACTCCCCATGGGATCAGCTTGAGGTGTGACCACAGCCCAATTACCTCTCCCCAGTCCTGCTTCTTTCCTTTCCTTTCCTTCCTTCCATGAGTGTGGTCCCCATGAGTGCTCTCTAATTAACTTCCTGTAAGCTAATCTCTGTTTCAGAGTTTATTTCCTGAGGAACCTCACCTGCAATCACTTTTTCTTCTTTTTTTGTTGGTTTTGGTTTTGGTTTGGGGGAACATCTAATAGCAATCTCTTTAGGAGTTTTACCTTGGATTGACTGGATTCTTCAATAAATAATTTTCTAATAGTATGCTTAAGAGAACAGGTCAGAGGATAGGTCAGGTTTAAGATAAAAATAGGTCTTACAATGCTTAAGAGAATAGGTCATGCTCTGGGAACTGAATTAAGAAGACCGTTGGATATTAACAACTAATTATCCTGTCTACACTTTAATGTCCCTGTTTTCAGTACAGTATCCTGGCCCTCAATTGTGCCCAATATTCTACAGGCCAAAGACGTTTGGTATCACCCTCCACAAAGAATAACCCCCCAGTGTTCTGCAGTGTTAGGAAAGAGTTCACAATCTAGCTGTGTGGAATGGGTTACGGAGTCTTGGAGCCTACTTCTGCTTAAATATACTTGCGTTCAGGCTGGGTGCAGTGGCTAATGCCTATAATCCCAGTACTTTGGGCGGCCGAGGCATGGTGGCATGAGTCTGTAACCCCAGCTACTTGGGAGGCTAAGGCAGGAGGATTGCTTGAACCCAGGAGGCAGAGGTTGCAGTGAGCCAAGATGGTGCCACTGCACTCCAGCCTGGGTGACAGAGCAAGACTCTGTCAAAAAACAAACAAACAAACAAACATATATATATATATATATATATATATATACACACACACACACACGCACGCACATGCACACACACACACACACTTTCAGTCAATTCTACTGTTTTTGCACTACTCTTACTCCCATTTCTAGGAGTTCCTGGTGCTACCAGTTTCCAAGCCCAACACAAATCAAGTGGTTTTGCAGCTTTCCATCTCTAATTTTCAGAATGTTGTTATTGTAGTCTCCTCTCGCAATATTTTTACCCTTATTTATGCCTTTTGAAAATATGACCATATTCATTTACACTCATTTTAGCAAGGAGTGAAGTAAGGAGTAAAGGGAGATATGCATGCTTTATTCAATTATCTTTAATTAGAAGCACTAAATAGTTATCCTTCTATATATGCATTGTAGTTAGTGACTCAAATGCTCCTTTAAATATTTCTATGGAAATCTTTACTAGAATTACATGTAAATTCTTTTTTTGTTTTTTTGTTTTTTTGTTTGTTTGTTTGTTTGTTTGTTTTGAGACAGAGTCTTGCTCTTTTGCCCAGGCTGGAATGCAATGGCGCGATCTCGGCTCACTGCAACCTCCGCCTCCCGGGTTCAAGTGATTCTCCTGCCTCAGCCTACTAAGTAGCTGGGATTACAGGTGTGTGCCATCATCCCTGGCTAATTTTCATATTTTTAGTAGAGACAGGGTTTCACCATGTTGGTCAAGCTGGTCTTGAACTCCTGACCTCATGATCTACCCACCTCAGCCTCCCAAAGTGCCAGCATTACAGGCGTGAGCCACCGCGTCTGGCATACATCTAAATTCTAAATTAATGTAAGGGAACTGATATGATGCCAAGTCTTATTTAACAACAAAGCATAGCTTTCTATTTACTCAAGTTTTCTTTTTGTATGTTAATTGAGTAATAATCTTATAAATACATGTTCTGTTTTAACAAATTTTATTTCTAGTTTTGTTTTTACACTTTCTATTGATTTTACCAATGGAATCTTTTCTTTCATCATATTTACTAAATATGTTTGCTTATAAAAAAGGAAGAGACTTTGGAATATTCATTTTGCTATTGGACATCTTACTGATCATAATTTATTCAGTAATTGGAATGTCTTCACTAGAGAAGTAGTAGGATCTTTTATCTTGGGTACAATATAGGTGACATTTGAGAAATGACATAAAAGTCACAGGAGTCACATTAGGAGTTTTCCAGCACGCCACCTATTCTAACACCTTATTTAAGTTACTAGAACACAGTCACACGTTTACACTGTGGCCTCTTGATTTTTCATGACTCTAAGGACCGTGGCTTGAGTTTTCTTGGATCTTTCTAGGCATCTTAATGCAGCTCATGTGGAATCTTAGGAGTGCTTAATATTTCTAAAAGAAAACAAAATGATTTGCCTCCTCCTTCTAGCCAACCCATGAGAGACTTCTAATTCTGAGATGTAAACCAATCGGGACAAACAGACAAAAAGGGAGTGTAGTAGATTGTTTCCAAAGATGGTCACAGACTTTCCTCCCATATAACATGACTTAATGCCATGTGACTTTGCCACTCCTTCCATAAAGAGGAATCTCATCTGCCTCCTCTCCCTAGTGCCTATCCCTCACTAATTGTTAAACATTTCAAATAGATCCCTACTCAAACCGCTATTCAGCCTCAATCGGTTGTTGATTCTGGATCCCTGTGCTACATAATCTTCTTTTACTGGAAGGAAATGAAACCATAGTGAATGGTTCATTGAAGCATTTTTTTTCTGGCTATCTACATAAGAAATAGCATTATTGCCACTGAAGGATTTTAGTAGACCAACTTTTACATTATTATAATTTTGAAAAACATCTATTACCCAGAAAACACCTTGGTGCTTAAACTTGGAGTTTAAACTCAATACTAATTAGTATATGTACCGCTTAACAACTCTCATTATTATTATACATGTTATTAGATCTGAATTCAAAGGAAATATACATATATGACTACTTAAGAATAAAATAGAACCAAATCAGATTTTACTTCAGATAGTTAGCATCTAAAAAATCATGTTTGTTTCACTCTCTATGTATTTTCAGAAGTTTTTCTGTGTTTACCATGGTAAAAGCTAAAGCAGTTGTTACAATTTTTGCACAACAGTAAAAGCATTTTAATGAGTTGTAATTGCATCATCCTTTTAGTAGTTGTTTTAAAAATCTTAAAAAATAATATTGTAATCCCTGGTTCTACATTAGGGGGCATATTCTTCCCAAGATACTAATACATAAAGTAGAATAGTAATAATAGGTACTCACAAATGGGTACTCAGGGAAGAATATAACCTTTTAAAATTACTTACAAACAGAAAAGCCATGTTCTGGTACTGCCAAAATGCATTCCATCACAACTAAAACTAATTTTCCATTCTTGCAAATACAATTACAAAGATAGCAAATGAATTCCAAGTAATAAACTTAAGATGAAGTTTCCTAATTTCAAGTTCACATAATAACATAGATGGTGTTTCATAAACTATTTCTCTAACACAGTAGTTTTCAAACTTTCTCATAGAGGTGGGGCCCTTCCTCAAATGAAATCTTAACCAGAAGACCAATTAATACAAAGCATATTTTTTTAAAAAATAAGCCTTCTCTAGTGAAGGTTGGGGGGAGAAGGGTACAGAGGCCTGACCAACAGACCCTCTGAACCCCAATATATCAATCAGTTTTTCAGAAGGTTCCATAGGGTACTTCTGATAAATTACTAATGCTTTGGAAACATTTAAAACTACTAATATCAGGCCAGGCACAGTGGCTTATGCCTGTAATCTGAGCACTTTGGGAGACATAGGCTGGAGGATCACTTGAGCCGAGGAATTAAAAACAGACTGGGAAACATAGCAAGATCCTGTCTCTACAGAAAATTTTCTAAAATAGCCAGGCATGGTGATGCACACTTGCTATGCAATGAGCTATGATCACACCACTGTACTCCAGCCTGTGCAAAAGAGTAAGACTCTGTCTCTAAAATAAATGAATTAATCTAGTGATATTATGTTTAATAGGTTTTCATACTATATAAAAATTATTTGACTACCCTGGGGAACATAGCGAAAATCTGTCTCTACAAAAAATACAAAAATTAACCAGGCATGATGACTTGCACCTGCAGTCCCAGCTACTTGGGAGGCCAAGGTGAGAGGATCAGTTGAGCCCTGGAGATCAAGGTTCCAGCTACTAAGGAGGTTGAGGCGGGAAGATCGCTTGAACCCAGGAGGTTGAGGCTGCAGTGAGCCATGTTCTCACCACCACACTCCACCTGAGTGACAGAGCGAGACTCTGTCTAAATATAAAAAATTTAAAAAAAAATTTAAATATAAAGACATAACAGTTTATTCTCTCGCCAAAAATAATTACATAGAGGCAGGCAAGAAGTAGGCCAAAACAGTATTAAAACTCCACAAAGTTCAGCAGGGACTTAAGCTTCTTCTGTATTTCTATTCTACCATCTTGATGTAGGATTTCATCTTCAAAATCATCACATGGTCCATAATGGCTACTAGAGATAAGTCAATCTTACTTTTATTCCAACAACATAAAAAAGGAGAATAAATGGGACAAAAGAGAAAGTACAGCCCAGCCACCCCTTCCCTTTTAAGAAGCCTTCACACAGGTTCCATCGAGTAACTTCTTACCATCCTTGGCCAGAACTTACATACTCACATATAGCTATAATATAATTTCCTACAAGCTGAGTCTGGAGTTTGATTTTACCTAACTTACAAGCTACTAAGTTACTGTTATATGAATGCTGACTGAAGACAAGAGACACTTGGATCTTTACCTATTATGGCACAGTAAGCCAAATGAGCTCCAGCATGTTTGTGAAGGTTGCCTTGGCCCCCAAATCCCACAGGAATGATATCATGGGCCCAGATGAAAGCCTGCACATGCAGTGAAGTGTGTTACAGAAGAGCACTGAGTTTGGGGAAACCCAACATTTTATAGCAAGCAGTAAGCAAACATGCTTTTGGTTCTGAAAGCAATACTTCATCCCTCAAGGTTGCATGCTACGAAAACAACCCTGAAAAATGGCCTGGATCAAGAGCAGCTGGGACCTTGCATTCTTTACATACCTAGCAAGATTCTGAAGGTATGCTCAAGGCTCTTGTATATTGCCTCTGCCAACACACATTACCACCCTGAACAAATTCAGGGCTCTGTCACCAAGGAAAAAGAAAAGAACGAAATTGAATATAAATGTCGTAGACTACATCACATCAGCTTACTGTATTTTCTGGTATTTCTATGTTATATATAATAATTTTTATTTTAATGAAGCTTTAAATAATCCAATGTATTTTAAAGCATTACAATAATATACTTTAATATAATCTAGCATTCTAGCTAGGTTGCATTTAGAACTTGGATATTTATAGTAAGTATGGGAAAATACTTATTTCCTAAAGAACCTTTGATTCATGAAGTCTTTGATTTGGTGCAAGAAGAAGTATTTTTTGTGTTCATTTTTCCTTTATTTTGTGGGAAGGGATTGTTTTAATGATGTCTTTGAAATGAACAGATAAGAGATGAGTATCATGGAAAAACTGGGATGGCATCTCCTCACATATGTAGTCTCACTAATTAGTGTCTCCATAAAACAGATTAGAAGAACCTCAAGGATCTAAGTTCTTCAAAGATTTTCTTATCCAGCAGTCCCCAGTATACTTCATACAATTACCACACAGAAAGGAATAACATTTGAATATTCTGGAGAGACAGGGCACGATGGATCATACCTGTAATCCCAGTACTTTGGGAGGTCGAGGTGCGCACATCACCTGAGGTCAGGAGTTCAAGACAAGCCTGACCAACATAGTGAAACCCCATGTCTAACAAAAAGACAAAAATTAGCCAGGCATGGTAGTGTGTACCTATAGACCCAGCTACTCAGGAGGCTGAGGCAGGAGAATCACTTAAACCTGGGAGGCGGAGGTTGCAGTGAGCCGAGATCATGCCACTGTATTCCACTCTTGGCAACAGAGCAAAACTCTGTCTTAAAAAAAAAAAAAAAAAAAAAAAAATTGAATGCTCTAGGGGAAATAGATGAAACTATTAATGACTATGGAAACTATCTTAGGGGCTCTCACTGCCCCCAGGTCATTCCCAGAACTCAAAGCCATGAGGGAATAAATTTATCATTATATGCAGTGTATCTTCCATTTGGAAACTCCCTTTTAGACCAAGCGCAATAAGTAGTACTGGCAGCAAGACCTAGGATGAAGGTCATTCTTTCTACTTACACAGTGCAACCACTCAAGGTGCCCTAAAGGTTCAGGTGGTCACGAAGATCACACACAATTATGTACCTGAACACAAATGGCTCACAACTAGGCTGGGGACAACTCAAAATAGTGGGAAAGGCTGTGGTCTTACATAAGTAGGTGAGTTCTAAGGGCCATTGAATTTGATAGTATTGTTTGTGTGTCAGCATATACTCACATGCTGGTGAAGTATCAGACAGCTTATTCTATCACAGTTCCTGTATCAGTGGTGTCACAGCAAAAGGGTTGGATTAATATTTGCACTATATTTTGGGACTCACATGTGGTTACACAGTTTTAGTATATTTGTGACAGTTCTACTGATGTGCACTAACAGACATACATAGAAGATCTAGGAGAAAGTATTTTTGACTTTAAACCTAGCTCATATTTACGCATCTTTGTAGGCCTCTTTAAAATGAGGAATAAAGTCCCTTGATAGTCTGCTACAACTTTAAGAAGCTTAACTTGGAAGAACCATGGATGCAAATTCAATTTGCCTTTCACCCGAAATTTCTGTAGAACCATTTGATGTGAAATAGATTAGGGCATTGAAAAATAAAAAGTGGGCAAGGTGTGGTGGCTCACGCCTTTAATCCTGGCACTTTGGGAGGCTGAGGCAGGTGGATCACCTGTGGTCAGGAATTAGAGACCAGCCTAGCCAACATGGCGAAATCCCATCTCTACTAAAAATACAAAAATTAGCAGGGCGTGGTGGTGGGTGCCTGTAATCTCAGTTACTCAGGAGGCTGAGTCAGGAGAATCACTTGAACCTGGAAGGCGGAGGTTGCAGTGAGCCAAGATTGCACCATTGCACTCCAGCATGGGCAGCAAGAGTGAAAATCCATCGAGAGAGAGTGAGAGAGAGAAGGAAGGAAGGAAGGAAGGAGGGAAGGAGGGAGGGAAGAAGCAGAAGGAGAAAAGAAAAGAGAAAAAGAGAAGAGAAGGAGAGAGAGAGAAAGAAAAAGAAAGAAAGAAAGAAAGAAAGAAAGAGAGAGAGAGAGAGAGAGAAAGAAAGAAAGAAAGAAAGAAAGAAAGAAAGAAAGAAAAAAGAAAGAAAGAAAGAAGAACGAAAAGAAAGCAAGCAGCAAAAGAAAGGAAGGGCAGGAAGGAAGAAGGAAGGAAGGAAGGAAGGAAGGAAGGAAGGAAGGAAGGAAGGAAGGAAGGACGGAAGGACGGAAAGGAAGGAAGGAAGGAAGGAAGAAGGAAGGAAGAAGAGAAGAAGGAAGGAAGGTAGAGGAGGTAAGAGCGCAAGGTAGGAAGGGAGGGAGGGGAGGGGAGGGGAGGGGAGGGGAGGGGAGGGGAAGGGAAGGGAAGGGAGGAAGGAAGAAAAGGAAAAGAGTATGTGCTTTGTAGATTTTATACATGTCACTTCAGGACTAATAATATTAAATTAACCATTAAGTACAAAATATAATTATTCAATTCAATGAAATAACTCAAGGAAATATCTCTAATTTGCAGAATACTGAGTTTTCCAAACATGATAACATATTAACCCAAGAAATAGTCAATGTTAGAGATCAAAAATTAGAAAGTGTCCTCTGGGAAACCATAAAGCTTTCATTTCCCATTTTATAATTATACATTCTCTTAAAGAAACCTATCTAGATTATTCTCACTGTTGGAAAATCATTTGCTTGTTTCAGTAAAACTGAGGAGGAAAATAAGAAAACCAGCTACTCAACAAAGTAAGAAATACATTACTCAGTTTGAATCTATGTGAACTAAGATAAGTAGTTTCATTTCTTCAAAACAGTTTCTTTATCCATGAATGTAGGTAATAATGACTACTGCTAGAGTTGTTAAAAGATTAAGGATGTTCACTGGGATCTGCTGATCCTTTATGATTTATATAAGATTATCTCAAATCCTCAATTTCATAGCATGTCAATGTTCAAAGCCCTCCTGAGGAGGTCTGCAATTTCTTGGGTGGAATTTGATCTCGGTCACCCCTGTCTTTAAATCTCTGCTTATTTTGCACATGCTGGTCACTCTTCCACATCATGATGGTGCATCTGTGAAAACCATCCCCATTCACAATGTGCATATGTGCACATACACACAACATTTGTGACTATAGGTGCACTAGAGATTTGTTGTTGGGGAGAGGATGGAGAAAAAGACTACATCACAATAAGGCAATTAATTCGAAATGACCATTAGCCATCTGATATGGTTTGGCTCTGTATCCCCACTCAAATCTCATATCAAATTGTAATTCCCAGTGTTGGGAGAGGGACCTGGTGGGAGGTGACTGGATCATGAGGGTGGATTTCCCACTTTTTAGTCTCATGATATTGAGTTCTCACAAGATCTGATGGCTTAAAAGTGTGTGGCACTTACCCTTTTGCTTTCTTTCCTGCCACCATGTGGACATGCTTGCTTCCCCTTCGCCCTTCCATTGTTGTAAGTTTCCTGAGGTCTTCCTGGCTATGCTTTCTGTACAACCTGTGGAACTGGGGTAAATTAAACCTCTTTTCTTCATATGTTACCGAGTCTCAGGTAGTTCTTTATAGCAGTGTGAGAATGGACTAATACATGTGTTCCATGGAACAGATGTTCCTTGAAACTTCCACAACAAGGAAATTTCTCCTACTTCTTGCCCTGTCTTATTCCTCAATAACACTATCTTATTGCTTATTTTCATCTGTTCTTTCTCTATTCTGCTTTCTTCCCTTCACCTTCCTCCCTGCAGTAATGGGAAGGATGGACAGAAACACTGAGAGAAGGTACATGAGGTGTGAGTTTGTGTGCCTCCACTGAAGTCCTCGGCTGCTGCCAGGCATCTCATTCTACATGTCTCTCTGTCTGCAAGTTCTGGAAACTTCTCCCTTCTCTTGACCCTTCAGAACTAAGGGTTGCAAAAAAACCCCACAGTTACTAACCCAAATGTACCATACTATCTTCAAAGTATCCCTACTCATTGCCTACCTTTTATTTTTTTTTTAGATGGAGTCTAGCTCTGTCACAAGGATGGAGTGCAGTGGTGCAATCTCCACTCACTGCCACCTCCGCCTCCCAGGTTCAAGTGATTCTCCTGTCTCAGCCTCCTGAGTAGCTGGGCCTACAGGCGACAGCACACGCCACCATGTCCAGCTAATTTTTGTATTTTTAGTAGAGATGGGGTTTCATCATGATTGCCGGGCGTGGTGGCTCATGCTTGTAATCCCAGCACTTTGGGAGGCCAAGGCAGTGGATCACGAGGTCCCTGCCTACTTTTTATGATGTTGTCTGTTTCACTGGAACCGTGACTGACACACATGTCAAATATATTTTTGCTTCAGAGCCTTGGCCTCCCAGTCGGGATATCTGCAATATTTATTTCGTTTCTTCATTCAGGCCTTTGCTAAAAGTTACTTCATCCAAAAGGTCTTCCAGACCAGACTATCAAAAAAGAAATCTCACCATGTGCAGAGCCTCCTTTTCTTCTTATCCTGCTTTATTTTTCTTCATTGCACTTATTACCATCTGACATCTTCTTATAATTGTTGCTCTTTGTCTATCTTCCAACACACAAATGACCAACTCACCCCAATTTGCCTGGGACTTTTCTGGTTTTAGTACTGAAAGTCCTGTGTCCTGAGAGTCCCCTGAGTCCTAGTCAGACTGAGACAGTTGCTTTTTCTACCACACAGTAGGATACAAGCTCTATGAGAGCAAGACTGGTTTTTTCACTGTTATATGCTGGCTAGCCCTTGGGAGCAGTGCAGTAAATGTTTGTTGAATGAATGAATGAATAGGTTTAAGATCATAAAGAAAGTGGCAGGAAGCAGTCTACAATACAAGAGCTGAAAGGAACCTTAGAATTCCATATGATTGTCATTGTGTGCAAGGGGACACAAGTGAGTGGGTATATAAGGGTCTGGGCAGAAAAACAGAGCCTGTGTCAGCTAATTTAACAGAAGGAGTTTAGTATGAGGAACTAGATATAAAGGTATTAGAAAAACAGGGAAATCAAAGAAGGAATGATGAGACCTCCCAGATACAGCTACTGCAGGAAGCCACTAGTGCTCCCAGGGAGGAAGTGACAAAGGGTAAAGTAGGTTTACCAGCGCTCAAAAGCAGGGTCAAGGAGGTCTGTTTAGCGGGAGCAAGACTTATGAAGGAGACAAGATACTGCAAAGGCTGCCCAAAGTTAAAAGAAACAGGGCAAAAACTGGTTTCACTCTTTTTTCTACCCATCTATTGGTGGAATCTCACTGAAAGACAGTTGGCCAAGGAACCTAAAAAATGGTATTTGCAGAGATAGGTAAGAAATGCATCCCAGAGAACACAGGCAAATGGAAAAACAAACTGGTATGTTTCTCTATATATAATTAACTAGTAAAGTTAAAAAATTGTGGTTACAATTGGAGCAATATGGATCAATAATAATGTCTAGATTATTAAGGCCATTATATTCTCTAAACTCTGGCTGAAAACAAACTAGCCTCTACTCTCATCCCTCTCAAAGAAAAACTAAAAACAAACACAAAAACGTCCCCAAACCAAAGAGTTATTTAGTAACAAAGATATTTAAACTTCAGCTATCTACACAAAATATGTTGCCTAATCTTTAAATCAAGTAGCAACAAGTTTTTGGGTCTGTCTTGTAAACTAAAATAAGAAGTGGTCTGGGTATTGTTAAATGCTAATTATTATCACTGTTGTATAGGAAAGTTAATTTATGTAACGCCCACCCCCCAACTTTCTAATGTATTTCACCAGTGTGATTACAGCGTATAGAATTTTTCAACCAGGGCACTAAGTCTATACATAACACGAGCCATTTAACATATCAACCTCCTTTTCCAACATTGACTATTTCTTCAGTTTCTATACTGATGAAGTGATAGGAAGATGGACACCCTAAGCAATAGGAAAGCCTTTTTATTACAATGGAGTTTCACACTGATTCATAAAACTCCCACTGAGACCAAAATATATTTTCTAAGATCAGTACGTCTTTCCTGCCCTTAGCTTGTCAACACTCTATCATATGATTCTGCCAGCTACAAGACAACTTTATTTGAATGTCTCACAGAAACTTCAAACTCACCATATTATTATTATTATTATTATTATTTTGAGACGGAGTCTCTCTCTGCCACGCAGGCTGGAGTGCAATGGCATGATCTCAGCTCACTGCAAACTCCGTATCCCAGGTTCAAGCGATTCTCATGTCTCGGCCTCCTGAGTAACTGGGATTACAGGTGCGCACCACCATGCTTGGCTAATTTTTTTGTATTTTTAGTAGAAACAGGGTTTCACCATGTTGGTCAGGCTGGTCTTGAACTCCTGACCTCAACTGATCCACCTACCTCAGCCTTCCAAAGTGCTGGGATTACAGGTGTGAGCCACCACACCTGGCCCATACTCAAAATTTAATTCATTAATTTCTACCAAATCTCTCTCCTTCAACCTTTTCTTGAATGTCTGTAACATCATCTTAATCTCCCAAACCAGAAACATACACATTATCCTCTTTTCACTTTCCCTTAACTCTCACTTCCACTATTACCCTTGCCCACATTCCCCAACATCAATAACACAAGTTCCACAAATGTCACATTTCCAATGTGTCTCAGATAAATCCCCTTATCTTTACCTTCAAACTTCAGGTTCCAGTCATGTCTCACCTGATTTACTACAACAGCCTCTTAATTGAGATTCAGTAATCTATGCAGAGTTTAGCACAGTGCCTTGTATTTAGTGTAAACTCAATGAATGTTCATTACAATTACGTATTTATAATGCCCTTCCTGTGTCTTCTATCACTTTAATCCACTCTTTTTTTTTTCCAAATTAAGTTTTTTTTTGTTTGTTTTGTTTTGTTGTTTTTTTTTGTTTTTTTTTTGTAGAGACAGTGTCTCACCCAGGCTGATCTGGAACTCCCAGCCTGCAGCGGTCCTCCCACCTTGGCCTCCCAAAGCTTTGGGATTACAGGCATGAGCCACCACATTCTGCCTTAATACACCCTTCAGGCTGAGCCAAAGTGATCTTTGAAAATGCCAATCTTGCCTAGCACAGTGGCTGATGCCTGTAATCCCAGTGCTTTGGGAGGCTCAGTTGGGAGGACCACTAGAGGCCAGGAGTTTCAGACCAGCATAGGCAACATAGCAAGACCTGTTATTACGAAAAAAAAAATTAGCCTGGCACAGAAGTGCATACCTGTAGTTGAGGCTATTCTGGAAATGAAAGTGGGAGGATCACCTGAGGCCAGAAATTCCAGGCTGCAAATTCCAGAGCTATGATTACACCACTGCACTCCATCCTGGGCAACAGTGAGACCTTTTCTCAATAATAATAATAATGATAATGATAGTGATAATGCCAATCTTATCAAGATATTTAAATGCAAGAAATAATTTACTGATTATGCTTATCCTATAAAATAAAGTCTAAGCTGCTTGATACGGGAAGGCTCCTCCAAACTTTTGAGGTCAGCCTCCCTCTCTAGTGTCCTCTGTCTGCAAGGTTCCACAGGTTATCTGGGTCACAGATACACTAAGTCAATAGAGGTTTTGTACATGCACACTGCTGTTTCTGAAATCTATATCTGTATTACTATGGTTTTTAATGCTAGGAATTCATTCTCCAACTCTGGTAAGATTTTACTTTTGAGATTCCTTTAATCACAAACTCTCTGGTACCTACATGTGTAACTCCAACAATTCTAAGTACTTATGAAATTGATACTACATGCTTCATCAACAAGGGCTACTAAGTAGTATTTCCTTTTAGAGTTTTATGTTTCTCCATAGAGGTTTGAATATTCTCAGTTAAATCCTATATATTCTATAATTTTTCTACCTACTGTGAAGAATATCTTTTGTTTGTTTGGTTTGGTGGGGTTTTGTTTGTTTGTTTGTTTCTGAGACAGCATCTGCCTCTGTCACTCAGGCTGGAGTACAGTGGAGTGATCACAGCTAACTGCAGCTGTGACCCTGTGGGCTCAAGCAATCTTCTCACGTCAGCACCCGCTTTAACCCCACACTGAGTAGCTGGAACCACAGGTGTGCATCACCATCCCTGATTAATTTTTATTTTTTATTTTGCAGAGACAGGGTCTCTCTATGTTGTTCAGGTTGGTTTCAAACTCCTAGGATCAAATGATCCTTCATCTTTAGCCTCCCAAAGTATTAGAAGGACAGGTGTGAGCCATTGTGCTCGGCACAAGAATATCTTATTTTTTAGTGTATTTTCTGGTTGATGATTACTGATATAGAAAAATGCTAATGATTTTTCTGTTTATCTTGTTTCTAGCAACTTTGGCAAATTTTTAAATTACCTCCAAGTTCTAGTGGTTTATTTGTTGATACCATTAAGAAAAAATATCTGAAGCTTGGAAATATATGAAAGAAATGACCATTTATCATTTCAAAGCATTCTGAAGTGTTTCTTGTAGACCTACCCAAGGATTATTTCACACTCTAAGTGCGGGTACCTTTGCTTGACTTATTATTTGGTATTAATCAAGACGTTTTATATTTTTACAAAAGAAAATGTTAATTTGTAAAAACAAACAAAAAAAAAGCAAATGATTCTTGTCCAAAAGCAATGCAAATGAATTATGTCCAGTATGATGCAAATTATTTCTGTCCAGTAGAAAGAATTGCATTTTAAGATTACAGGTTTATTGCTCTGTAGAGTATTTGTCAGTTTAAAATGTAATGAAGCAATCTTGTTGCAGCATATTTCCCTTCAGTATATTTCAGCATTCCCCTCCTCATCCCTCATACTCTAACTGTGACTCCTTTGAAACCCAGTTAATATTCTGCTGGTTCTCTTATTAATAAGTTAAATCAATTTTTACCACATACATATTTTATATTTGTATTGTATGACAGTCATGTTTTCAAGTTTTTGAAAATCAAACCTTGGCATCACGTTTTTATCCTAACTAGATGATCATTTCTATTTCAAATAGTACCAATATCATCTCTTTCTTTCCATCTTTTCAGTTCATTTCTTTTGATTTATCGCATTGTCCATGACCTCCAGAATAATGCTAAACAAAAAGCTGTGATAAGAAACCTAGTCTTGTTCTTAATCCTGAGGGTAATACATCTCAAGATTACATGTTGAAAATAAAATTTTGCTCTATATTTATAATATAAAACATTTATTGCAGTTAAAATCACTTCCTCTATTTCTGTCTTTTAAAGAGTTCTTATTATAAGCAGGTGCTGCTTTTTTGTTAATACACTTTTGAGCAATGACTGAGATAAATGATTATTCTCCTTTAGTCTGATAATATAGTGGATTTGATTAATAGATTTTCTAATATTGACCCATTCTTGCATTCCTGAGATTAAACTCTTACTGATTATCAGATATTTTTAATATATTGCTAGATTAAATATTTAATACATTATTTACAAATTATATATATATATGTATATATATGTATATATATATGTATGTATATGTATATTCTAAGTGATAGTGAAACTGACCCAATTGTTCCAGACAATTATTTTTGATGAATATAGAAATAAACTCTTCTGGTCTTAAAGCTTGAAACAAATTTGTTTCATCTGAGTTTCTTCCTCAGGACTTCTTTCAGGCCTCTCAAAAAAAAGCATCAAAGAACAGAAACTCAACAGATCACCACATCCAGACAATAAGATGCAGGACCCCTCATTCATCATGATTGCTACCTTGCTCCTCTCCAATCCCTGTTTTTTCACACATTGTTACATTTCTTCCCTGCTATATAAACCCCTAATTTTAGTTGGTCAGGGAGATAGATTTGACACTGGGCTCTGGTCTCCCCCACTGTAGCAGCACCCGTTTAAAGCCTTCTTCTTTGGCAATACGCATTATCTCAGTTACTGGCTTTCCGTGCACCCAGAAGCAGGACTTAGACCAAACCCCTAGCTGGTAACAAAATGGGTTCTAATTTTATTCTCTTCTACTGTTGCTTTCTGGTTTTGAAATTGTAATACATCTACCCAAAAAATGAAGCTGGATGATTTTTTAAATTATTATTTTCTGAAATCACTTGCTGTAATACATAGCTCTTTATTTAAAGGTTATAAAACCATCTGGATGTGAGATGTTTGGAAAGGAACAATTTTTAATCACTACCTTTCTTTAATACTGAATGGTAGATTCAAGTTTTCAGTTTCCTTGAATCAATCTGTTTTGATATTATCCCTAGAAATGTATATATTTCATTCACATTTTGAACTGTTTTAGCATACAGTTGTTCATGATACTCATTTATTATTTTAAAATTTCTGTTGTGTCTGAAATTATGTTCTATTTTTCATTTTGTATTTTGTCTATTTGAATTGGTTTCTTGTTTTTGATTAATTTTGCCACTGACTGATGGATCTTATTAATCTTTATGAAGATACTGCTTTTGGCTTTGTTCATTCTGTCATTTCATCTCTCACACTCTCTCTGTACCTTCATGTCTCTTTATCTCTTTGTTCTTCATGTTATTGATTTCTTCCCTTATCTGTATTATTTTTTTGTTTGCTTACTAGATCTTATTCAAATTGTTTTGTTGAATGCTTAGCTCATTTATTCAAAATATTTTTGTTCCCAAATAAATTATTTAAACCTAATAACTTTCCTGTAAGCATGACTTTAAGTCCCCCAAATTTGACAAATATTATTTTCAATATGCCATAGATTGATTGCAAAATGGCTTCATTTATTCCCCTCTCTATACTAAAACCCCTTGTAATGTTACTTTGGTGCCCCTCCCATCACTAATGGGTCTTTCTCCACTTCTTTAATCTGAGCTAGTCTCATGACTTGATTTGGTCAACAGAATAGAGCAGAAGTGACACTGTGCCAGTTGTGAACCTAGACCTTAAGAATACTTGTATTCACACTCTTTAAACTGTACTGCTACCATGGGAACAAGCCTGATCTAGTCTGCAAGAAAGTGAAAGGCACATGATCAGTCACCCCTGCTGGCCTAGCTACAGCCATCCTAAATCAGTCAGCCTCAGACCAACCTGTCAGCTGACTACAGATGCATGATTGAACTCAGCCATGACTAATCAAGCCTGATTAGGATTAGCAGAACCACTCAGCTGACACGTGAACAATAATAAATGCTTGGCCGGGCGCGGTGGCTCAAGCCTGTAATCCCAGCACTTTGGGAGGCCGAGACGGGCGGATCACGAGGTCAGGAGATCGAGACCATCCTGGCTAACATGGTGAAACCCTGTCTCTACTAAAAATACAAAAAACTAGCCGGGCGACGTGGCGGGCACCTGTAGTCCCAGCTACTCGGGAGGCTGAGGCAGGAGAATGGCGTGAACCCGGGAGGCGGAGCTTGCAGTGAGCTGAGATCCGGCCACTGCACTCCAGCCTGGGTGACACAGCGAAACTCCGTCTCAAAAAAAAAAAAAAAAATAATAATAATAATAAATGCTTATTGCTTTAAACTGCTGGATTTGGGGGTGGTTTAGTAAATAATTCAGTCGATTATTACTGAGTTCTAAATATTTCTTAAATTATTTTATGCTTTCACTTTTAACTTAAGTGATATTTAACACTGTGTGATTTGATTTTTTTAAAAAAGCTAGAATTTCATTATTAATTTGTTATTTTATTTCCTTGTGTGTATTACCATCAAAGAATATGTTATGTACAATATTGATTCTTTGGAAGTTATTTAGGCTTCTCTTTTGCCTAATACATAACTATTTTTGTAAATTTTTATGTCTGTTCAAAAATAATATATAATTTTTACTTGGGATACTGTTTTCTGCATATCTGATTATTCAAACTTATTATAGTGCTCAGTTATTTGATATTTCTGCATTTTATCTCTTCAGTATATGAATTTCTGTGAGGAATGTGTTAAAATTTCTAACTAAAATTATTGAAAAGGTAATTCTAACAACTATAACTTTGTATGTTTTGAATCTATATTATTAGGTGCCTATGTATTTACAACAATTACATTTTCTTCATCTGGTATTCTTTTTTGCCAGTATAATAAAAGCTTTATTTGTCCTGGTGACTTTCTTTTGCCTTAAATTTTATTTTGTTAACTGTTAAGGTTGATATTCCAGCTTTCTGTGTATGTAATTGTCTCTGCCTTAAAAGCCCTATTTATGTTTTTGTTTTTTGTTTGTTTTTTGAGACAGGGTCTCACTCTGTTACCCAAGCTGGAGTGCAGTGGTATAGTCATAGCACACCGCAGCCTCAAACTGATGGGCTCAAGCGATTCTCCTGCCTCAGCATCCCAAGTAGCTGGAACTACAGGCATGCACCACCACACCCAGCTAAATTTTTTTTTTAAAAAATTTCATTTTTTCATTTTTTTTTTTCTTGAGACAGAGTTTCACTTTGTCAGCCAGGCTGGAGCGTAGTGGTGCAATCTTGGCTCACTGCAACCTCCCCCTTCTGGGTTCAAGCGACTTTCATGCCTTACCCTCCCAAGCTGGGATTATAGGCATGCACCACCACATGGGGCTAATTTTTGTTATTTTTTAGTAGAGATGGGGTTTTCCATGTCAGCTAGGCTAGTCTGAAACTCTTGACTTCATGTGATCTGCCCACCTCGGCCTCCCAAAGTACTGGGATTACTGGCATGAGACACTGCACCAGCCTCTATTGATTTATTAAAACTATAATATCTTTATCTTCCCCATAATAAAATAAGAAATGTTTTTGTGTATGTTCACATCATGGAAGTTATGGATATAATTTTTTTTCCTTTTCATTTTAATCTGTAATTGTTGGATTTGTGTTTTTGTTCTTTTTTGTTTTGGCAGCAATAAACTTTATCATTACTTGCAATTTGATTACCCTTATTTTCCATATTTTCTCATTTTGTAGTGTGTTCTGGTTTTGTTGTTCTTCATATTTGGTAACTCTCCGTGTGAGTTTGAGGAGTAAAACTTTCAAGATTGTGGTATTGAAATTATTTTTATTATGCTTTCATTTTGACCCAGTTTGTCAGGTTACAAAATGTTAGCCCCAAAGTTCTCTACTTGAAATGCCTTGGACAGTTTATCACACTGCCTCCAGTGTTGCTACTAAGTCTAATTTCAGTATAATTCAGATTTTTGGTCAATGATCTGTTTTCTCAGAAAGCTTCTAGAATTTCCTTTTATGCTACTCTTATATTCACTATAATTTTCTATATGCGGAGTTTTTACTTTCTCTCCCCCATTTGTGCTCTATAGATCCTTTCTGAATGAAGTATTTCATTTATCTTTAAGTTAGGAAAATTATATCTATTATTTCCTCAAATATTCTTCCATTGTTTTTCTATTTCTATTCACTATCTAAACCTATTAAGATATTGGTACTTCTGCCCCTATCCTCACATACTTTAATGCTTTATCTATCTCACACACTCTCTCTCAACTTATATTGCTTTATTCCTTCCTGCCAGTTTCCAGGACAGTTTATCAATTTGATCTTTCATCTCACTAATCTATTCTCCAATTATATCCATCCTAAAATTCATTCCATCTATTCTTTTTATACCAATGTATATTTTATACCTAATATTTACATTTTTTCCTAATTTCTTATCTTTGTCACGTATTGCAAATATGTTCCTTTATCTTCTTAAATACATTCAGAGATCATTTGTTGTCTTTTTAATGTTGTTGTTGTTGTTTTAATAGCTATTTCTTTCTCCTTTGTCTAGTTATTTTGCCCTGTGAGTTTACATTCCCTTGACGCATCATCTGACTGATATCTCTACTGATAAAAATAAAGGAGAAGACCATATTCTAATCATTGTCAGTAAATTTTAAAAGAGGGAAGGGCATGATCCCCAAGGCAGAGTGCCTTAGGCACCACAGAGTCTGTTTCTCAATAGGCTTTGCGATCCCTCCACCAGCCAAAACTCTCATCAAGATTCAACACTTAACCCCTTAGGGATAAACAACACTGACAGAAACAGTCTTGCTAGGTTCTAATCCACCAGTCCAGAGGCTTTGGAGAGGGAAAAGGATTAGACATGAATGCTTGAGGGAGCCTGGACCATTCTTACCTGCTTTCATCAACTCTTTGTGCTGCTGAAATATTACCAGTAGTCCTTGGCAGGCTGAGCTTTGCTGCCAATTTCTGCAGTGAAGTGGCAAGCAGACAGTGATTGTCCCTAAAACACATTGTTGAGAGACAGAATTCTCCTGCACACCTAATATCTAGATTGTTTCTAGATACCATTCCCCCATAAAAGAAAACAGGCCCTTTTGGAGAAATGGCCAATTCCAGGACTAGGACAAAGAAAGTAAAAGATAAGGCCAGGCATAGTGGCTCATGCCTGTAATTCTAGCACTTTGGGAGGATGAGGTAGGCATATTGCTTGAACCCAAGATTTTGAGACCAACCTGGGCAACATAGCAAACTTCCATCTCTACAAAAATTGGAAAAATAAGGTGGGTGTGGTGGCATACACCTGTAGTCTCAGCTACTTGGGAGGCTGAGGTGGGAGGAATCATTGAGCCCGGGAGGTGGAGGTTGCAGTAAGCTGATATCACACTACTGGACTCCAGCCTTAACAAAAGGGCAAGACCCTGTCTTTAAAAGAAAAGAAAAGAAAGAAAAAGAAAGTAAAAGATACGCCTGGAATATCCTATTTCAGGAAATAAAAAGTGCTCAAGATTAATGGTATCATCTCAAAAAGATGCAGTCAACATCTTCAAGGGATTATGACTGGACAAATTTGAGACAACTTGACAACCAAAAAAAGAATAATGACAGTAATGCATACCAACATTTAGTTGTAAATAAATATTATATAATGCATATTAACATATAATTCTATAGAATAAATAATTGATATTATAGCACTATATATATACATATGAAAATGTAAGCAAGAGTGCACAAGGAGAAAAAAGGAAAAACTCATCTTTACAAAAAAACCGAGAGGGGCGCACCCAAGATGGTCGAATAGGAACAGCTACAGCCGCCAGCTCCCAGCGTGAGTGACACAGAAGATGGGTGATTTCTGCATTTTCAACTGAGGTACCGGGTTCATCTCACTGGGGCATATCAAACAGTTGGCGCTGGTCCGCGGGTGCAGCCTGATCAGCGAGAGCTGAAGCAGGGCGAAGCATCACCTCACCTGGGAAGCGCAAGGTGGAAGGGAATTCCTTTTCCTAGCCAAAGGAAATTGAGACACACAACGCCGGGAAAAGTGGGTAACTCCCACCCTAATACTGCATTTTACCAAAGGTCTTAGCAAATGGCACACCAGGAGATTATATCCCACACCTGGCCCAGAGGGTCCCATGCCCACGCACCCTCCCTCATTCCTAGCACAGCAGTCTGAGATCTAACTGCAAGGCTGCAGTGAGGCTGGGGGAGGGGCATCCGCCATTGCTGAGGCTTAAGTGGGTAAACAAAGCCACCCAGAAGCTTGAATTGGGTGGAGCCCACCACAGCTCAAGGAGGCCGGCATGCCTCTGTAGACTCCTTTGGGCACAGGGCATAGCTAAACAAAAAGCAGCAGAAACCTCAGCAGAGGTAAATGCCCCTGTCTGATAGCTTGGAAGAGAGCAGTGGATCTCCCAGCACAGAGGTTGAGATCTGAGAAGGGACAGACTGCCTGCTTAAGTGGGTCCCTGAACCCTGAGTAGCCTAACTAGGAGACATCCCCCACTAGGTGCAGACCAACACCTCACACCTCACATGGCAGGTCTGAGATGAAGCTTCCAGAGCAAGAATCAGACAACAACACTTGCTGTTCAGCAATATTCTATCTTCTGCAGCCTCCGCTGCTGATACCCAGGCAAACTGGGTATGGAGTGGACCTCAAGCAAACTCCAGCAGATCTACAGCTGAGGGTCCTGACTGTTAGAAGGAAAACAAACAAACAGCAAGGACACCTACACCAAAACCCCATCAGTACGTCACCATCATCAAAGACCAAAGGCAGATAAAACCACAAAGATGGGGAAAAAGCAGGGCAGAAAAGCTGGAAATTCAAAAAATCAGAGCGCACCTCCTCCTCCAAAGGAAAGCAGCTCATCGCCAGCAACAGAACAAAGCTGGACGGAGAATGACTTTGACGAGTTGAGAGAAGAAGGCTTCAGTTGATCAAACTTCTCAGAGCTAAAAGAGGAACTATGCAACCAGCACAAAGAAACTAAAAACCTTGAAAAAAGAATGAATGAAAGGATTACTAGAATAATCAATGCAGAGAAGACCTTAAAAGAACTGATAGAGATGAAAACCATAACACGAGAACTATGTGACAAATGCACAAGCTTCAGTAACTGACTCGATCAACTGGAAGAGTATCAGTGATTGAAGATCAAATGAATGAAATGGAGTGAGAAGTGTAGAGAAAAAAGAGTAAAAAGCAATGAACAAAGCCTCCAAGAAATATGGGATTATGTGAAAAGACCAAATCTACATCTGATTGGTGTGCCTGAAAGTGATGGGGAAAATGGAACCAAGTTGGAAAACACTCTGCAGGATATCATCCAGCAGAACTTCCCCAACCTAGTAAGGCAGGCCAACATTCAAATTCAGGAAATACAGAGAACGCCACAAAGATACTCCTCGAGAAGAGCAACTCCAAGACACATAATTGTCAGATTCACCAAAGTTGAAATGAAGGAAAAAATGTTAAGAGCAGCCAGAGAGAAAGTTCGGGTTACACACAAAGGGAAGCCCATCAGACTAACAGCAGATCTCTCAGCAGAAACTCTCCAAGCCAGAAGCGAGTGGGGGCCAATATTCAACATTCTTAATTTGAAAAGAGTTTTCAACCCAGAATTTCATATCCAGCCAAACTAAGTTTCATAAATGAAGGAGAAATAAAATCCCTTACAGACAAGCAAATGTTTAGAGATTTTGTCACCACCAGGCCTGCCCTACAAGAGATCCTGAAGGAAACACTAAACATGGAAAGGAACAATTCGTATCAGCCATTGCAAAAACATGTCAAAATGTAAAGTCCATCGATGCTAGGAAGAAACAGCATCAACTAGAGGGCAAAATAACCAGCTAATATCATAATGACAGGATCAAGTTCACACATAACAATATTAACCTTAAATGTAAATGGACTAAATGGTCCAATTAAAAGACACAGACTGGCAAATTGTATAAAGAGTCAAGATCCATCAATTTGCTGTATTCAGGAGACTCATTTCACATACAGAGACACACATAGGCTCAAAATAAAGGGATGGAGGAAGATCTACCAAGCAAATGGAAAACAAAAAAAAGCAGGGGTTACAATCCTAGTCTCTGATAAAACAGACTTTAAACCATCAAAGATCAAAAGAGACAAAGAAGGCCATTACATAATGGTAAAGGGATCAATTCATCAGGAAGAGTTAACTATCCTAAATATATATGCACCCAATACAGGAGCACCCAGATTCATAAAGCAAGTCCTTAGAGACTTACAAAGAGACTTAGACTCCCATACAATAATAATGGGAGACTTTAACACCCTGCTGTCAACATTAGACAGATCAATGAGACAGAAAGTTAACAAGGATATCCAGGAATTGAACTCATCTCTGCACCAAGTGGACTTAATAGACATTTACATAACTCTCCACCCCAAATCAACAGAATATACATTCTTCTCAGCACCACATCGCACTTATTCCAAAATTGACCACATAGTTGGAAGTAAAGCACTCCTCAGCAATTGTAAAAGAACAGAAATTACAACAAACTGTCTCTCAGACCACAGTGCAATCAAACTAGAACTCAGGACTAAGAAACTCAATCAAAACCGCTCAACTACATGGAAACTGAACAACCTGCTCCTGAATGACTACTGGGTACATAAGGAAATGAAGGCAGAAATAAAGATGTTCCTTGAAACCAATGAGAACAAAGATACAACGTACCAGAATCTCTGGGACACATTTAAAGCAGTGTGTAGAGGGAAATTTATAGCACTAAATGCCCACAAAAGAAAGCAGAAAAGATCTAAAATTGACACCCTAACATCACAATTAAAAGAACTAGAGAAGCAAGAGCAAACACATTCAAAAGCTAGCAGAAGGCAAGAAATAACTAAGATCAGAGCAGAACTGAAGGAGATAGAGACACAAAAAACTCTTCAAAAAAATCAATGAATCCAGGAGCTGGTTTTTTGAAAAGATCAACAAAATTAATAGACTGCTAGCAAGACTAATAAAGAAGAAAAGAGAGATGAATCAAATAGATGCAATAAACAATGACAAAGGGGATATCACCATGGACCCCACAGAAATACAAACTACCATCAGAGAATACTATAAACAGCTCTACGCAAAAAAACTAGAAAACCTAGAATAAATGGATAATTTCCTGGACACTTACACTCTCCCAAGACTAAACCAGGAAGAAGTTCAATCCCTGAATAGACCTATAGCAGACTCTGAAATTGAGGCAATAATTAATAGCCTACCAACCAAAAAAATCCCAGGACCAGACAGATTCATAGTCGAAATCTACCAGAGGTACAAGGAGGAGTTGGTACCATTCCTTCTGAAACTATTCCAATCTATAGAAAAAGAGGGAATCCTCCCTAACTCATTTTACGAGGCTAACATCATCCTGATACCAAAGCCTGGCAGAGACACAACAAAAAGAGAATTTTAGACCAATATCCCTGATGAACATCGATGCAAAAATCCTCAATAAAATACTGGCAAACTGAATCCAGCAGCATATCCAAAAGCTTATCCACCATGGTCAAGTGGGCTTCATCCCTGGGATGCAAGGCTGGTTCAACATATGCAAATCAATAAACATAATCCAGCATATAAACAGAACCAAAGACAAAAACCACATGATTATCTCAATAGATACAGAAAAGGCCTTTGACAAAATTCCACAGCCCTTCATGCTAAAAACTCTCAATAAATTTGGTATTGATGGAACATATCTCAAAATAATAAGAGCTATTTATGACAAACCCACAGCCAATATCATACTGAATGGACAAAAACTGGAAGCATTCCCTTTGAAAACTGGAACAAGACAGGGATGCCCTCTCTCACCACTCCTATTCAACATAGTGTTGGAAGTTCTGGCTAGGGCAATCAGGTAAGAGAAAGAAATCAAGGGTATTCAATTAGGAAAAGAAGAAGTCAAATTGTCCCTGTTTGCAGATGACATGATTGTATATTTAGAAAACCCCATTGTCTCAGCCCAAAATCTCCTTAAGCTGATAAGCAACTTCAGCAAAGTCTCAGGATACAAAATCAATGTGCAAAAATCACAAGCATTCTTATACACCAGTAAGAGACAAACAGAAAGCCAAATCATGAACGAACTCCCATTCACAATAGCGTCAAAGAGAATAAAATACCTAGGAATCCAACTTACAAGGGATGTAAAGGACCTCTTCAAGGAGAACTACAAACCACTGCTCAGTGAAATAAGAGGACACAAACAAATGGAAGAACATACCATGCTCATGGATAGGAAGAATCAATATTATGAAAATGGCCATACTGCCCAAGGTAATTTATAGATTCAATGCCATCCCCATTAAGCTACCAATGACTTTCTTCACAGAATTGGAAAAAACTGCTTTAAAGTTCATATGGAACCAAAAAAGACTCCGCATTGCCAAGATATTCCTAAGCCAAAAGAACAAAGCTGGAGGCATCATGCTACCTGACTTCAAACTATACTACAAGGCTATAGAACCAAAACAGCATGGTACTGGTACCAAAACAGAGATATAGACCAATGAAACAGAACAGAGCCCTCAGAAATAATACCACACATCTACAGCCATCTGATCTTTGACAAACCTGACAAAAACAAGAAATGAGGAAAGGATTCCCTATTTAATAAATGGTGCTGGGAAAATTGGCTAGCCGTAAGTAGAAAGCTGAAACTGGATCCTTTCCTTACTCCTTATATGAAAATTAATTCAAGATGGATTAGAGACTTAAATGTTAGACCTAATACTATAAAAACCCTAGAAGAAAACCTAGGTAATACCATTCAGGACATAGGCATGGGCGAGGACTTCATGTCTAAAACACCAAAAGCAATGGCAACAAAAGCCAAAATTGACAGATGGGATCTAATTAAACTAAAGAGCTTCTGCACAGCAAAAGAAACCATCAGAGTGAACAGGTAACCTACAGAGTGGGAGAAAATTTTTGCAATCTACTCATCTGACAAAGGGCTGATATCCAGAACCTATAAAGAACTCAATCAAATTTACAAGAAAAAAACAAACAACCCCATCAAAAAGTGGGCAAAGGATATGAACAGACACTTCTTAAAAGAAGACATTCATACAGCCAACAGACACATGAAAAAATGCTCATCATCACTCACCGCCAGAGAAATGTAAATCAAAACCACAATGAGATACCATCTCACTCCAGTTAGAATGGCAATCATTAAAAAATCAGGAAACAACAGGTGCTGGAGAGGATGTGGAGAAATAGGAACACTTTTACACTGTTGGTGGGACTGTAAACTAGCTCAACCATTGTGGAAAACAGTGTGTCAATTCCTCAAGGATCTAGAACTAGAAATACCATTTGACCCAGCCATCCCATTACTGGGGATATACCCAAAGGATTGTAAGTCATGCTGCTATAAAGACACATGCACATGTATGTTTATTGCGGCACTATTCACAATAACAAAGACTTGGAATCAACCCCAATGTCCATCAGTGACAGACTGGATTAAGAAAACAAGGCACATATATACCATGGAATACTATGCAGCCATAAAAAGGGATGAGTTCCTGTCCTTTGTAGGGACATGGATGCAGCTGGAAACCATCATTCTCAGCAAACTATCACAAGAACAGAAAACCAAATACTGTATGTTCTCACTCATAGGTGGGAATTGAACAATGAGATCACTTGGACACAGGAAGGGGATCATCACACACTAGGACTAGGTCCTATTGTGGGGAGGGGACAGGTGGGAGGGATAGCATTAGGAGATATACCTAATGTAAATGACGAGTTAAGGGGTGCAGCACACCAACATGGCACATGTATACATATGCAATGAACCTGCACGTTGTGCACATGTACCCTAGAACTTAAAGTATAATAAAAAAAAGCACTAGCTAGCACACAAACAACATAATTACAAAAATCACTATTTTTAATTTAATGGGGTACCTACAGTTTAATAGTTTATTCAGTCAAGAATGACTAAACTAATGGGTTGAAGTTTGTTGGGGAATAGGTTGTTCACATGGCTCCAATTTATCACATCACAGATTTATCAATCATTACCAAGAGGAGAATATGCACTTGCAATGGAGATATTTGGGGTTACTCCATTACCCAAGTGGTCAAGCGTGGAATTGTCAATAATGGGAGAGCCTGATGGTATTCCCTCCTCATATAATGTAGTTGAAAATATACATCATTTACAATATTCCTACCAGAGACATTGACTTCAGTCTAATCATGAGAAAAAAATCTGATAAATCTGGAATATGGGATATACAAAAAATCTTCCGCATTGGTCTGTAGCTAATTTACTCCAGGCTTCTGCAATTCAATTCCCATACACCAGTGGTATCTCATGTCTTTGCTGCCGTTTTTGTTTGTTTGTTCTGAGACGAGGTCTCCTTACGTTGTTCAGGGTAGCCTCAAACTCTCGGGCTCAAGCAACCCTCTTTCCTCAGCCTCTGGAGTAGCAGGGACCACTGCCCCCTCCACCATTGCTATTGACTTCCAATTCCATGTTTTCCTATTGTTATTAGTACGGAATTTTGGCAGAGTGTAGCAGCCATGCTAGGTCTCCTAAGTAAGACAGTTGTTGGAGTACATATTTAAAAAAAAATTTCAAATTAAAACTGGCTATAATTCACCTTTTATTTTTCTTTCTGGGTTCCTCTAGTACATCTTAGCACTGCTACACATTAGAATCATTTGGGGGAAATTACTTAATAAAACAGAAGGAGAGCTCTGAGGTGGAATTGGGAATCTGTATTTAGATGAATGATTTAAAAAATCATTCATGGCCTTCTGATTCACAATGAGGACTTCAAACCACTGCTCTAAGGTCAGACTGGAGGGGTTCAAACTCCTACCTTAACACTTTGTAGCTTTGAGATTTTGGTTCAGTTAATTAAACTTCTTAGGCTGTAGGTACTCAGGCATTGTGCCTGGATTTTTATCTTTATCATTATCCTAGTTATCATATAGGAAAGGATCTGGAAGTAAATTTCCTGCTATAATAAAAATGTTTTGGTTATGAGAATTCTGCATTACAAGGTCCATTAACATTTTTACAACCCAAATTCAGAAGAAAATGATTAGCATTTACAGGACAATAAGGTAGACAATTGGGGATAGGAGTATGTTACAGGTGCCATTCTAATTACTCTAGGCCCAGGGTGGTGCCTCATGCCTGTAATTCTGGTACTTTGGGAGGCTGAGGTAGGAGGACTGCTTGAGCCCAGGAGTTTGAGAACAGCCTAGGCAACATAGTGAGACCCTGTCTCTCCAAATAAATAAATAAATAAATAAATAAATAAAAGCCAGGTGTTGTGGTGCATGCAGGTAGTCCCAGCTACTCTGGAGGAGGTTGAGCCCCCGGTGGCTACTCTGTGGGGATCACTTGAGCTTGGGAGGTCTAGGTTACAATGAGTCATAATTCTATCACTCCACTCCAGCTTGGGTGACAGAGCAAGATCCTGTCTCAAAAATAGTAATAATAATAATCACTCTGTCTTCTTCTTCATCATCATCACCATTAGCATTATCACCATTAGCATTACCATCATCATATCTAGTTACTGATGGGCACTTATTACATACCAGGTATTGTGTTTACAGTTTACAAGTGTTAGTTCTCTGACTCTTCACAATTCTATGAGATAATGTCATTGTCATTGCAGATGGGAAACAAGTTTAGGAAAGTTAAGCAATTTGCCCAAGAGAGAGTAAGTCCTGACTCCAGCATCAAACTAAGGCTTTTTGAGTCCAGGGCTTGCTTTCTTAGATTCTATAATTGTGGCCTGTTTGACATAGAATGAATATTGGTCTGATTTCCTATTTGGCTTATACTTTTTCTCTTGAAATAACCCCAAGTATGAAAATGTTTCCTCTTTTTTATATAGTTTTATGCCATGCTAGCAAGTTCATTCATCAAATATTCAAGGCTAAATGACCAATGCAGGCAAACTGTGGTCACTGGGTGCTATTTGTAGCAACAGCATTGTTTGTATCCTACTCTTCCCCTGCCCTAGTTTCTTCCCCACTCCAGTTTCTGTCTTGCTCCTGATATCCAACTACCTTTCCTGTTGATTACCCTCTTTCTACCTTTGGACTTGATCTTTTTGTTTTCCTAGCCTTGAATCAGTCATCCTTTTGTCTCCTTCCACTTGACAACACTTCTATGAGTTGACTGTACCCTAATCTTGCTGTACTCAGGACTGCAACATTTAACCAATGTTCTGACTGGATTTGCCCTAGCGCATTGTGCATAGAAAGGAGGGAAAGTTGGCAGAACCTGTTACTGGTGGAAGGTATCTGAGTTACCACTGGTGAATTTGTACAGGTCTGCAGCAACCGATTCTTGCCTCCTCAGAAGAAAGAATTAAACTGAGGGGCATACGGCAGAAAAACAGACCAAGGCAAATTTCAGAGCAGGTGTATTCAAATCTTCAGAGCAGGAAGAGTATTTGAAAAGGTTTTAAAACAGGAAAGAAAGGAAAGTATACTTGGAAGAGACTCAAGCGGGCACCTGAAGATTAAATGTGATGTTTAACCCTTATCCTAGGACTTTATAGGATTCTTTCACATGATTCTTTCCTTAGGGTGGGCTGCCTGCATGCGCAGTGCCCTCCTTACCCTTGGGAAGTGAGCATGTCAGTGTGTTTAGGAAGTTGTATGCATGCCCCTCTGAGGCTTTCTTCCCTTTTCTGCTGGAGTATTCCTGGAAAGTCATTATTCTGCCATGTTGTCTCTTAATGCGTACGCCTGGGAAGTTGCTTCCACCTGGCATCTGCAATCAATGAACGCTCTAGTGTAACAGGTGTGGACCATGAGGAAACAGCCTCTCCCTGTTGCCAATGTATCACACTTACAGAGGCAAGGAAATAATTGCTGAATCATCACCCAACATTCCTAGTGGATGGAGGAAGAGGCCTCTCCTGCCCCGCTCATGCCTGTCTAACCACCTGTAACAAATCCACTCAACACAATTACATTTTAATTGAAAAACTCTTGAAAATCAACTACAGAATTAGGAAATGCAGTTTAAGCAAAGTCCACAAAGATGTAAATAAGGATGATAACGTTGAAACAATCTTTGGGAATAATTTTTAATAAATTAGGCAATTTCTGTAGGCCTATCAAAGGCCAACCCTTTTCATCAAGGTGGGACAGCTCTAAAGGGTCCTGTTAGTTCCAGAGTACCACATAGGATCTACTGAAGCCTTTGCCTCATACTATAACATTTGATGGCTCTCTTTGCCCAATCCTACTTTCACAATCCCCTCACCCAGTTGTTGACTCCAAGGCTATTGTCCAGTAAACTTCACATTTCCTAGGGAATCTGAGCAATGACAAAAGGTATAAATTAAAAATTTTGCTTTGATAAAGTGGCTACAATCAAAATGTCAAGATTTCAAGGTACAACCATTTTGATAAGAAATTTTTTTTCTTCCTCAGAAGGCTCTAAAAAAAGAGTAATACCAAAGTGGAGAACAATAAAACATTTTAAAACAAATTTTAAATGCAGAAAGAAGATTGGGAGGAAATAAGCAGGAGAGAATAATTACTTGGAATCCAAGAGAAGAGTAAACATCAAGAAGAAGAAACTATGTGAGAATATTTGTTGTATCCAAACTATATCAAGTCAAGCAAACTAGTGCAAAAGTTATTTGGGTAAAGATGACCTCAGAGCAGTTGAAAAAGGGTGTTTTTGGTGGTTGGGTCAAGGTTAGTGGGTTGCTAAGTTCACACACTACTTGCAGAAATGTTGGACCTAGAAGAAAAGCACTAAATGCAAGATGCAAAAAGCAGCAAAAAGATACGCAGAAAAGTCAGTCAGAAGCAAATCAAGTTGGAGGAGAAAGGCAGTAAAGAAACTATAGCCAATTTCACCAATTTTTTTTTCTGTTTTCACTATGGAGAAAGGAAATTTCGAGTGCAGCTACAGAAACACAGCATGACAGAAAGTCTTCAGAGAAAGTTGATCTGGATCCCCTAGAGTTTGGAGAGCACAGAGTTTATCACCTGACTCTATCCTAGAAAGGTTTGCATGAGGGAGGCTGCCAAGAATTGCCTAAGATGGCAGGTCCAAGAAAAATCTGTAGATTTGGGTAAGGCTGAGTCGCTGAGTTTTTCTGTGACGCCTATAGGCAACTTGGAAGGTAGTGTGTCTAGACTAGCACCATTTTGAAAGGACTTCCCAGAAAAACTGCCTGCTTGGATGAGTGGACTCTATCAGGAAGAGTCTGTGTGGGGTGTACCAGGAAATCAGGATTTGAAGGGGAGTCTTATGAGGTCATCGGGAATGTTACATCATCCCCATAAAACGCAGAGGTCGAAGAAGCCAGAGTGGAGAAGGTCTCCAAACAATTCACTAAATCGCCCCATAAGAGAAAGTGCCAGCCTTTGGAGATCTGCCATAAAGGACAATTTTCAACACTCAGCCAAGTAAAAAGGTATTTTTATTCCTTTTCATCTCATCCCCAGCTCCTTACCCTAAACTTAGAAGAGTTAGAAACAGCAGTGAGTAAATTGAGAGAAGTCAGGGTGAATAAAACCAACAATCATCTAAACCCGAGGGCAAAGAGGAGCTGCTTTAAATTGAATGCAAGATACATTTTTTTTTTCCAAAAATTTATACAGGGATATTTAACACTCAAAAATAAGGGCTATTCACTAAACCCCCCAAATGGCTATAAAAGCAGTAGGGTTCATGGTGTTTTTAAAATACACCTGCAAGTTCTTTGACACTTCTCTATCAAGAGATAGGGTCTATGTCCTTTTTTGTGTGTGCCTGGTGGGCCTTTGTGACTGCCTCAATAAATGAACTACAGCAGAAGCGACATTGTGTGATATCCAAGGCAAGATTAGAAAAGCCATGCAGCTGGCCTGGTGGCTTCTCTTGGCCATTTGCTCGGGAGCCTTCAGCTGCCATGAAAGAAGTTTGGCTTTCATGAGGAAGGCCACCATATGGAGAAGACCACACAAAGAGATCATATGGAGAGAATTAAAAGCTGTGGGGCTAGAACTAGGGAGAGGTAAGTGAGATGGATGAGGCCTCTTCCTGGGCACAAAATTAAAGGAGGGAATACCGAACAATCCCAGTAATTAAGAGGAATCATATTTTAATGTCATATTTAAAAAAATGTAAAAAATCCATAATGAATAAAACATCAACCTCTTAAATAAAGACAGGATCAGTATTGCTGGTTGTTCCTTTTGCTTCAGATTTCAACATGGCACGGCAAGGCACTGTTACTACTCCTGGTTGATTGGAAAGGACAGAAGGACACTTTCTGGGGTGATGGGACTATTCTACATCATGGTTTGGTTACTGTCTATGGGGGAGCGTATGCAATTGTCAAAACTTATTGAATTGTGCACTTCAGATCTGCACATTTTATTGTTTGTAATTATACCATGTGCATATATGTTTAGAACAGGCCTATGATCCAATTCAGCCTAAGGAATGCTGGAGGAATACTGCTGGAGGTTTTTGGCTGAGTTACTCTTTAAAAAGAGAGGGATTGCATTGCATAGTCTCTGGACATCACTCTCTGCGCATTTGAGAGCTGCAACTGAGATGGTTATCTAGTGATCAGCTTGGCCAAAGCTGACACATGAAGAATCAGAAGTTCTTTCTGATTATTTCAGAAGAATCAGAGCTGGGGCCTGCACCCTCACTGAACTATACCTAATCACTGCATTTACTCTGTACTTTTCCTGTTACATATGCCAACATCTTTTTAATTTTATAAGCCAGTTTGAGTTGGGCTTTCTTTTACAGACTCAGAGACATACAGAGAAAGCAATACACAGAAGCAGTTAGGCAGCAGAAGCTCAGAGTGAGCAGAATTCCTGAGGAACGCAGAAACAGAGCGTAGGCAGCATGGGGCGCCTTTACCTGCCAGGCACAGTGCTGGCACGGGGGAAAGGACAGGACACGAGACAGACAAGATCTCTGCTCTCATTGAGCTTACATTCTAGCTGGGTGGTGGTAGGAGACAGGAGGAAGACTGCAACAATTTTAAATAGTGATAAATGCTGCAGAGATAATAATACAGTGCAATGTGAGGTGAGAAGGGGCTACTAACTTACTGGTGAGCCAAAGAAGTCTTCTTTACAGAGGTGACGTCTGACCAGTGACTTGAATGAGGAGAAGATGCTAGCTGTCTAAAGCTCTGAAGCAAAGGCTTTCTAGGTAGAGATACAGCAGCACATTCCTGGAAGATAAAAAACAGATGGAAACTCCCTAAAAACTTTAAAGTGCAAATAAATCACCTGGGGGGCTGGTTAAAATGAAGATTCGGATTCAGTAGGTCGAGGTGATGCCGAAATTCTGCATTTTTAACAAGCGTCCGCGTGATGCATTATTTCTGTATGCATTGCACCTGGAGTAATCCTCCCCACAATGTGGTCTGTAGCCTGGTCTACACACACAAAAATTAAAACTTAACCTTTAAAAATCTTTATAGCAATTGAACACTGACACAACATCCAAGCAAGTCATCACTTTTCCAGTAATTTATTTTTAGTGCATTGGTCAGCAACACATTGGAAATTAAAAAACAAATCACCCGACCCTTTGCAGTTAGAGAAGCAGTGTCCTAGGACTATGATACTACAGCAGAGGAGGGAGCTATTCTATCCACTAAAACTGCAGAGAAGCTGGTAACATTGAAATCCTAGGTACAATGAAGAATGGAAGTAAAATGTTAGGAGCAAAGTCTGGGTATTGGAACAACCGACATTATCACCACCACCACACGCATGCACAGATACACACACATAAACACCCACATGCACACTCTAGACACACACGCATGCACACATAGCTTCCATATGTAACTCCTGGCAGCCAGGCATCTATTTCTCAGGCAAACATCCAGAAATGTCCTCTCTAAAAACATCAAATGGCTACGGAGTAAAGACTTCCTTATTCTGGAATGGAGGAGCCCCTGAGTGTAATGCTTTCTCGGAAGTGAAGTACAAGTCAACAAAGTCTTGAGGTGTGCACAGTGCCCCACACTGCTCACTGCCTCATTATTAAATATAAACAGACCATCGATGATCACCAGACTTTCAAGGACCCAATATAAACAAACATTAGAGAAAGAAGAAAAGCTAGATACATAGGGACAGAGGTCCACTGGATTATAATTGTGGTAGAATAACACAGACTGTAAGAAAATCTCATCTCTAGAGTTGCATCCTCTGAAATGACCTTTCGTTTCTCTCTGTGTGTTTGTGTTGTGACCAGAAAGATGTCACATTTCTCTGTGAGACCTGGCTGTTCACTAATGGAAACTCATGTTTTCCTTATATTTCTAGTTATCCTTTAATAAGCTCCGGCTAACTGAGGTAATCTCAGTGTGTTCCTTGAAACTTAAAAGTACCTGTCGAGCTCACTGTGAATGGCTTAATATGTGTATTTCATCAGTTTGAATGCTTTTAGTTACAAACAACAGAAAACTCAATTCAAACTAGTTTAAGAACTAAAGAAAATTTGTTGGCTCATACAAGTGGAAAGACAAGAGATGGAGTGGGCTTCAGGTAACATGTGATCCAGTGACTCACTGGTGTTTTCAAAGCTCAATTTTTCCCCTCTATTCTTTCTGCCATCATGAAGGAGAGTATTACCTAAAAGATACTATGCAACTTGAACAAATTCTTTTCACTATTGTTATTGTTGGTTTTTCTTGATTTTTTTTTTTTTTTTGGATAATTCACTTAGGCCCTCAGAGTATGCACAACAGGGAAGATATTTTGTAAGATATTTCAAAATGTCATTCTAGCTGGCATAAACTTGAGGCACAGATTCTGGAACAGTTTGGATGTGTTTCTCCCTAAAATTAACCTGGTCCCAATGCTTTCTCCTGGAATTTCCTTATAGAGTTAGAATTTTGTGGGTACAAATGCAGATTAATTCAAGGTCAGAAGGTCATGACCTCCCAATGCCCTTTCTTTCATGCTTAGAGAGATGAGGCCTAATCAGACACACTGGAGATTTCAGAGTCTTTATCTCTCTATAAACAGTTTGTTATATGAAGAGAGACAGATTACTCTGTATGTTCTCAAAAGAGAAATAATTTTTACATTTTTCTCATTCCTGGGATTCTCTCTTAGTCATTCTCTCCCCCTAATGGCTTTCTCCTAGACACATACATATCCATTATTCTAACATTCTTCTCTTTCTTCTTTATCTTCTTTTTTCAACCTTGACTTGTTTTCAATGGAAAGAAAAAATTAAGGATTTAGAATGTTTTTTAACATTGAACAAACTGAAAAAAAACTTATCTGAACTCTTCTTTTAATTGAGACATTTGAGGCAAATTGAAACCATAAAGTCAGTCAGCCAGTAGACAACATAAAAAATCTACAAACTATAATAAACTAAAACTGCACAGTTGTTATGTATTAGATATCCCTTAGGTAGAGGGACTGGCAAGCATGCCATCTAGTTTGCATTTAAACGCTGCATTATTACTAAGAGTCACTGCTGGCTAAAGGTGATGGAAATAGCCCATCATTCCCACTATTAGGATTACCCCAAATCACTTAGTCCTTGGGAAAGGATTTAGTTCATACAGAGTTCTAACCCTGCAGTTCTGGAGTAACATTTCCCAGCATGGGGGTCTCACCCACGCCTTGGCTATCTGCTGTTAAAAAGCAGAATGAAGACTGTGTGCTCAGCAGGCAACTAAAAGAATCCTCTGTTATTGTGATGGATCAAAACTTCAATTTCCAGGATCTGTCTTTTCCGCAGCTGTTGAAGGTTTTGAGTAGACAACCTGGGCCTTTCACTAGTTTTAGAGTTGTAGAGGAGCCACAAATGTAAAATAATATCATAGACATAGTTTATATTTGTACTTGTTCAATTATGATGAACAATAAATAATAAACCAATAATAATTTAAACCAATCTCAGAAGTTTCCAGGACTTTTTCCCTTATAAAAGTCCTCTGAATATGACTCAAATTTGAGAAAAACAAATGATTGTGGAGAATGCCTCACTGAGGATACAGGTAGAACGACCCCAGAGGCTATATTGACATGAAATAGAAAGCATTATTAATCCATTTACTTATGGGGTAAGTTTCAACCCATCCCACAGAGTAGAGCACCTCTATCTGCTTTACACTGTCTTTCTTTTATTTCAACTTATTTAATGTTTTTAACTTCTATTTTAAGTATATTTTTTAGTGCAATATCCCTGGTGGATTTCTAGAAAATCTTAGATTTTCTGGATTAGAACAAGTTACAGAGAATAGAGCAATAGCTCTGCAGGTTAACTTCAAAAGGAGAAACTTCTGGGTGGAATTATCCCCAAACTCTGGATAATTTTATGCAAGGACTAATCGAAACAAGATGTTTTTTTATCCTCTGATATACTGTTGTTTAAAGAGGGCACGTGGGTTTTGTTTGGCTAAAGGAGACTAGAACAATAGCACCTTTTAAACCAAGGTAAAATCCTTTGTTTTAATCTCATTTATCCACAATAAACCAGAGAATTAAATTTCTAAAACTTTCCTCTAATTCAGTTTTATGGGCTCTTTCCCTATGGTTCAATATAAAAAAACGCCATTTAAAATTTTAGGACTCACGGCATTCCTTCAGTAGCTAGTTAAGAAATTCTTTTCCTCCTACACTACCCCAGCAGCTAACATTTCATGCACATACTTCCTTTGTATTTGAGAATGACCAGATTTGAAAACTGACAAGTAGAAGTGCTATTCAAAGAGGAGGAGCCCTTTGGAATTTCTAAGCAATAAGAAAATCCTTTCCAAATGGGATGGCTTGAGATGACTCTATGACAAGAACACAAAAGTTATATGGACAAATTGTTCATTCTTGCAGTTGTATATTCATCCTATTTCATATGAGTGCCAACCAAGTGTGAAGTTTTTACTAGGCTCTGAGGATAAAATGGTGACTTAGCCCCTGTTCTCATTGGGTTTATGGTTGAAGTGGGAAGAGACATTGCATAATTACAAAACTAAATGCATATATACAAAATAGGATAAATATTATGAAGCAAAAGCACAGGGTACAATAAGAATGCATCACAATGGGTTTATCCTAGCTTGTGGGAATCATGTAGTATCTATGGCAGTTCCATTCACTGAGACACTGAACTGTGGAAGATGACCAGGCTTGAGCAGAAGTATCATGGTTGCATTTTTTCTTTTTTTGCAATCTAGGTTTGAGACAAGCAAAGAGTCAAATAAACACTTGAATATATGGATAAACCTGGAGGTATAAATGTAAGAAAGATTCTGTAGCTACTAGATGATAAGCTAGACGTGAAAATGTATTTAGAGGTAAGAGTTAAAAGGAAAAGAGGGCCCGTAACTGGTTGGAGGCAAAGAAGACTAAAGAGTGGCCTAGTGACAGGGGCAGATCTACCTGGAAATTGATGTAGTTTAACATTCTGGGTCCTTCTCTTGCCTGGGAGCAACCCTAGCAATGTGTTTACATGGACATTTATTTTTGGAATTTTTCAAAAGATTTTTTTTTGTTGTTGTTGTTGTTAAAGCAGACCCCCAATTGTACAAGCTTCAGAGCCCATACATCCGCCCTTGACTAAGAGGAAGGAGCAAAACCAAGAGTGTGATTGCATGGAATTACAGGAGGGGTGGGGTGGGGAGGGCTCTAGGAAGAGAGAGGTCAACAGCTGCGACTGTATTTGAAAGGCCAAGGAATATGGGAAAAGAGTATTTTTATTCAGAATAATAAAAGAAATTCTATTAAATGTTCTAAATTGGACTTCTGAGTATCCTTTGGTCCTATAATATTAGAGGGATGTTTTGAAAAAGAGTTTCTTATGCAGAAAAATATTCGTGGGACTTCCAAATTCAGGATAACAGAAAGAAAATCTTACGTGGCACAAAATAGAAATGAGTATCTGTTCTTCCTGGGGCCATGCAACTCTAATAACTTTTCCATGTTTACTGTTTTTGCTTTTTAATTGGATCATCAGACTAAGAATGCACCCTCATGTGCGAAAAGTTCCTTAGAAAGTGAGACGACTGCCCCCTCCTTTCTGATTAAAGCGCTTCTCATCAGCATCCTATGCCACTTAGTAAACTACCCATGCAGAAAGCATCCTCAGGGCAGTGCACATAAGGAAAATCTGAGGAACTAGAAACAGGCTATCAGTTTCCGCAGGTTGACAAAATCGGCAAATAAAAACACAAGACTGCCATTAAATTTGAATTTCCGATAAACAATGAAGAACTTTTTAGTATAAGTAGGTCCCAAATATTGCAAGGGATATACTTGTACTAAAATTATTCCTTTTTTGAGATTCCCATTTAACAGGCCAGTCTGTATTTTATCTGACCACCTCAGAAGTCCACTACCCACACCCCAGGCCTAGCGGCCCAGGAGCGAGTTTAAAACCCCGCACCGGTCCGCTCGGCCGCGTCCCCTGATTGGCCGAGGCGCGCCCGCCGCCCCGCCGGTCGCAGGCGTCACGGCAGCCCCAGCAGCCTGGGCCCCGCCACCGCCTCCGCGGCAGCCCCGGTCGGCGCAAGTGCGGCGCGCCCTGGGGGAGGGGGTGCGGCGGAGCGCGAGGCTGGCGTCGGGCCGCCGCGGGATTAAGTTTCTCGGTCACGCGTGAGTGTCTGTGCGCCTTGATCCCGAAGCTCCTCGCCGGGCCGTTACTTCGGAAGACAGCGAGAGTGGGCGAAGTGAGGCATCCAGAAGCCCCAGCGACCCCTGCTCCCTAGCTTACCCGCCGCGAGCCGGGTAAGCGGCGCGTGAGCCCAGGCCTGGAGGCCGAGGCGCGCCCCCGCGCCCTGCGCGCGCGCCGGCGGGGAAGGTGCGCGGGCGCCCGGGGCTCGGCGCGCGGGGGTGGGGGTGGGGGTGGCGGCGGGCGGGGGGGGCGGTGCGCTTGCCCCACCCCGCGCGGCCAGGCGCTTCGCGGATGCCGCTGCTCTTTTTAAAAGGATGGGGTCTAGAAGTTTCCTTTGCTACTCGCAAGTCTCCACTCCTCCCACCCCCGCGATGGATAATCCTAGACCTTTCAGCCACCCCCACCCCTTTCTTTTGCTCTCGCTGACTCTAAGAGGTTTAAAAGTTCTTCCTTTTCTTGACCCAGAGGAGCAGTCTTGGTGTCGGGGGGGCCAGGGGGTGGGGTGTTAGCCTGGGGTCCGGAGCGCAGACCAGGCCTCAGGGGCGCGGGAGCTTGTTGCTCTCCGCTGCCAGGGCCGCGCCCGGATGCCCCATCCGCCGTTACGCGGTGCCGGGCTGCGCGGGGTGCGGTAGAGAGTGGGCAGCAATGCTCCCGGTCTTGCGTTCCCGCCTTAGCCTCGGGGACCCGGAGACGAGCCGCTAATTGGTACCGGTTCCCCGTCCCCCACCCTTGGCGCCCGTGCCCTTTTAACCGCAGCTCCCGTTGGTGTGAGCATGTTGATCTTGTCTCTCCCTTAATCCCCTCACACCCCGCTCTGATGGGCGCCTTTGTCTGTGATTTGGCAGCCCCAGGATGCCCGATGTTCCTAGGGAAGCGATGTTTGGGAGACGCTTTGTGCCTTGCGGAGTAGCGCGTTTGTCGGGTGGTGATAGTGTACATTTTTGCTTGCATTCTTTGCAGAGGCACAAAGGCCGGGCTATTCTTCCCTGCAGTCACATGGAAATCCAAGCGGAGACTGCGGGGGAGGAGAAGTGGTCAGGCGCCGGCAGGAGGTGGAGGCCGCTGCGCAGTCACTGGGGGCGAGTGGGGGGCCCCCGGGGACCTCTCCTCCGCGGTGGGGCTGTTGAGGTGCTCTGCTTGGGAAGTCCCCGGCAGTGGGCACTGTCTTTGTGCAGTGGGGGCTGCGGTTGGAGGCTAGTGTTTGGTAGGTATCATCAGATAGATAAGAGGACTATGACTTCACCAGCCTAGAAGGAAAACTTCTCCATGTTCTTTTGATGTCATAGAGAAGGAATCTGATAAGTGACCAGACTGCCTTGTCCTGCCTTGTAGATAGTTTGATGTAAACATCCCCTTCGTGTTTCCCTAGAAATTCCTGGTTTAGTTATTCCCTTTATAGAATAACACCTTTTCTGAAAACTAACGAGGAGGAGGTGATGGTTTCGGGCTTGGGAGTTTTACATGTTGAATTTGGGTGTGAGTGATTACAGTGAACATCTTGTAATGTTGGAACCATCTAAATTTGTATAATGTATGCCTTAGCGCTTGATGGAATTTCGGTAAACAATAGTGTTTACAAAACCTAGCAAAACTTGGCCAGGCGCAGTGGTTCATGCCTGTAAGCCCAGCACTTTGGGAGACCGAGGTGGGTGGATCACTTCAGGTCGGGAGTTCAAGACCATCCTGGCCAACATGGTGAAACCCTGTCTCTACTAAAAATACAAATATTAGTGGGGCGTGATGGCACGCATCTGTAGTCCTAGCTACTAGCGAGGCTGGGGCAGGAGAATCGCTTGCACCCGGGGGGCAGCGGTTGCATTGAGCCGAGATTATGCCACTGCACTCCAGCCTGGGCGACAGAGGGAGACGACTCTGACTCAATAAATAAATAAGTAAATAAAAAACATAAATAAAAACCTAGCAAAACTTGAAGTTCTTTGACTTGATCTTCTAATACAATACTGCGCTTTGGATGGATGCACCTGTGCCCTTGTGTGCAACGTAGGCAAAACTAGTTTTGGGTACCCTTTGACTCTCCATTCCTCTTTCCTATCTCATTTGCCAAAACGAACAAACTTAGGAAGATTATTCTCAACATATTACTAATAGATTATGGTGTACCTTATTTCTTACATATGTTCCTTTTTTCCGCGTTGTTCCTTTCTGTGTTTATTCTTTTCACTTACCTTCCCTAGTTCTGGTTTTCTTTGTCTCTTTGCCACACTTCTTTTTATTGACTAGGCCTGATGGTTGTGACTTGGAAAGGGAGGGATCATTAGTCAGTTTTTAGTGTGCTTCAAAGTCCTATCACCTAGACATTGCTCTGGTTGGTCCTTAAAGATATCTTTCCTTTTCAGATGCATTTAAATGCACCTAACTGTGAGGAATAGAGGCTGTTCTCAGAGTTTAGTTTATTTCTACAAGTTGAAGCTATTGAGAGAGATTCTTGGAAATCCTTGAAATGTAACTATACATGGATTTAGGCCTAGTTGGCTACTTTTAGTTTTTAACTGCTAGGATGGAGAGATTTTGCTTGACAAATGATGAAGTGAATCCATTGTCTAGAATTGAGATTAAGGGATTTAAAAGCTGGAGAAGAACAATGAATTGCCCGGAAGGTAGCTATCCTGAGTTAGAGGCAGATTATTTTCTCCAGATTACATCCCAGATCTGACATAGTCTTGTCTCTCAGGTTGAGTTGCAGGTTGGCTACATTTTGTATATTTGGAAACATACAAAGTACTCTGAATTTCATGAAATATTTTGAGGCAAAGTTGGACCAGAATGTTCCCAAATATGGTAGAGCGAATAGCACATCTGCCAGAGAAAGATCCTACACTTTAAAGTGAAGGAGCAGACAACTTCCTGGTGAATTTAGGACTACTTGATGGTGCCTATGAGTAATGATATATGTCTGAAACAGTTACATGTACTTTTAAAAATAGTTATTTGGCTTGAAGTAGGGTTTCATTTGATATTGTTATATACATTATCAACCCCATATTTATAACAATAAATATTTCATTTTTTTCTTGTAAGTTAGTGTCAACAAAGGAGAACATTTATATAAGTACAGTTCGGAAATGATATTTAGCATGGTAACATTGATATATTGTGATTAAATAATTTTAGTGGGATTCCATGTGGCATAATAAGACTAAGGAGATAAATAAATACTACTCGATAAAGGAAACCAGTGGTGAGGAATCCATTGCCTTCCTGTGATATGTTTCCAGAGAAAATCCGAGGTATTCATGTAGTAGGTAGTAATAGATGGATTAGGAAGACTGTTGTATTGGGTTAGGCATTGAAGAGAACACAGAATAAATACGATTCTGCTCCAGAAGTGTAGGGTCTCAGTTGGAAGAATCTAATGGGAGAAATTATAGAAAGGTTTTACACATAAAAAATGTTACAGGGATTCTAGGAAAGTAGTTAAGTATAGGGATTACTTGCTCTTATCATTGTGGTTAGTAAATAACACACAGAGGGGGCTTTGGTCTTGAGATAAGAGGGTGGAAATGAAAGATTTTTGGTATGAAGTAGAGCTTAAGTCAGTGGTTTTGCCTTGAAAATTGACATGGTGTATGGAAGAGGCTGGGATGTGAGTGGGCAGTGGGTACTGAAGAGCATATTCAGTTTGTATATTTCTGGAGTGCAATAGAGGGTTTGTGCCCAGGGGAAAAGTTCGGATGGGGAAGAGCAATAAATGGAGAGCAATGAAGTATAGGCTGAATTTTATCTCCTGAAGTTTCCACTTTCCAGTAACCCGTTTCACATTTCCTTCTGAGACTTTACCAGAAACACGTTTAGTGTCTATATTTCTAACAGCCTCTTCAGTGCAATCTGAGCTTTTTCTAACCTGCACCCTAAAACGTTTGTAGCCATTACCTGTTACCCAGTTCCAAAGCCACTTCCACATTTTTGGTGTTTGTTACAGCAGCACTCCATTTCCTGGTACCAAAATCTGTATTAGTTTGATAGGGCTGCCTTGACAAAATACCACAGAGTGGGTGGGCGGCTGAAACCATAGGAATTTATTTCCTCACAGTTGTGGAGGCCGAAAGTCTAAAATCAAAGTGTTGGTGGGATTCGTTTCTACCGAGCCTCTCTCTTTGGCTTGTAGTTGGCTGAGTTCTCCCTGTTTCTGCACATACTCTCCCTCTGTGTATGTCTATGGCCTCATTTCTTTTTGTAAGGTAACCAGTCATATTGTGTTAGAGCCCACCCCTGGTGTCCTCATTTAACCTTTATCTCCAAGTACAGTTACATTCTGAGGTACAGGGAATTAGGATATCCTGTGGATTTTTAGGAGACATAATTTAGCCCATAACAAGGTTCTCAAAGAGACCTAGTCTGTAAACTAGTGAGACCCTGAGGCAGTGAGATCATATTGGAGGCTAGTGCATAGTCTGACCATTACTGGGGTAATCTGATGTTTGGCAAGAAAGGGAAACTGCTATTTGAGGACAAAGGTATTTTATCTTTGGCCTGAGGCCACTTATTTTCTTTCTCTGGGTGTTCATCGGGAAATTGTGCCTCTATGACCTTCCTTTTTGTGGACAGAGCATTAATTTTCTTTTTAAGTGTTTTATAAAAGCATTCGTTTTCTTAAAATATTTCTTTTAATGGTTCTTAAAAATAGTAAAGCGCTAAATTTGGCAAAGCTGAAACATTGTGTTGTAAATATCTCAGTGGTTTTTGAGTCTGATTAAAACAACAGAATTTATTCTTTAAATTCCATTGATCTAAAAACTGTCTTATACGTGTTTTGTGGGGTATATGGCATAATCTTTTTTTCCTTCAGAAATGTTTCCCCCTTTTGGGAAAATATGATTAATAAAAGGGATTTTATGTTACATAAAATAAAAACTTTTTATTTTTATTTTTATTTTTAGGTGTTGCAATTGTATTTGTTGAGTTAATGAAACCATTAGAACCATTCTTCCAGATCTGGCCAACTAAGTTAAAAAAAAAAAAAAAAACAAAAGATAAAAGGAGACAAATTCTTGCTTTTTTTTTTTTTTTTTTTTTTTTTTTCTGGCCTGTCTGCCTGTGGTGGTTAAATTTGTTTTGTTTAGGGAATTCTTATCTTTATCCACCTTTTAGTTTTATTTGTGTCTGCAAAAGCAACCTTCATTGTTATTTTCTTGTAAACCGCTTCCAGATCCAAGGTGTTATAAATAAGTGTATGAGGAGAAAGTGAAAAATGAAATACTTATTTTTTTAAAAAAAGAAAAACACAAAACTTAAGGAAAAACTTACTGTTGCTTATGTTTTAAAATACATAAGGTAATTATTTATTTTAGTAAATAGCACATTTAAAAAGGTATGGAAGATACAAGTGAAAAGAAGACAGAAAACTTGCCTGTAATTGGATCACCCATATACCACTCGCATAAGAAAATCCCCAAAACACATATTTTGAAAAGGAAGATACTTACATTATTTTGATACAACAAATGAATAGATAGAGCTGTTGATAATAGATTTCACCAATTGCTGTCTTTCTCAGTAAGCATAATCTGATCTGAGATTATTAAACGTTCATATAATTTGAGTTGATACTAATAGCGTTTATTTGAACTGATGTCTCAGGTCTTTTGAATAGGTATGATACAGTTCGCTACTATGTGGCATATAGGACACCAGTGGAGAATGTATTTTTAAAAATTTTGATCTCTGCTTAAAATTAAGCGTTAATAGTCATATTGTTAATTTCACAATAACTTTATATTATGTACTCAGGTGGTCCCATACGATACTTTGCTTCAGGGAACTGTCATAGAAAATGGGCATGAGAAGCTATCCTTCTGTGTTCATGAGATATCATTAACCTAACAAAACCATGATGATAGAGTCATAAAGATTAATGATTATTCTACAAGTTAAAAACTCCTCTCTGATATATTTAAGATATGTCCAGTTTCTCTTATACCTTGCTAGGCCCCTGTTTTAGTTCATTTGGGGTGCTCTAACAAGATATCAAACAGTGGGTCCATTATAAACAAAAATTTATTTCTCATAGTTCTGGAGGCTGGGAAGTCCCAGATCAAGGCACTGATAGGTTCTCTGAATGGCGAGGGCCTCGTAGATGATGCTGTCTTGCTGTGTCTTCATGTGGTGTGGAAAGGGCAAGGCTGTTCTCTGGTACCTATTTTATAAGGGCACTAATCCCATTCATTAGAACTCTGACCTTGTGATCTAATTGCCTCCCAAAGGCCCCACCCCCTAATACCATTACTCTGGGAGTTAGGATGTCAACATACGAATTTGGGGAGAACATAAACTTTCAGACCATAGCAGCCCCCTTAATAGGACCTGCTTTGTCTAAGGCATTACTAGGTAAATTTCATAAAGCTTATGTATTTCCTCCTCTGCTTCTCACTCCCCACAAGTCTCTCAGGTTTTTGCATTTTAGTAAGTCAGGCCTGAATCCTCTTCTGGACAGCATTCATTTTCTTTTGTATTTTGTTTTAGTAGAAACGGGGTTTCACCATGTTAGCCAGGCTGGTCTTGAACTCCTGACCTCAGGTCAGGTGATCTCCCCGCCTCAGCCTCCAAAAGTGCTGGGATTACAGGTGTGAGCCACTGCGCCCAGCCTTATATTCCAGTTTGGGACTACAGGGGCCTCATCGGTATGATTCAGTGGAGTGTTGTCTGACCCTTCTTCCGCTTTCCCATCACATTCAGTTTTCTGGGCTAGGAAATGTAGTTATCCTATGCTGTTTTACAGCATTGGATACGGCTCTTCATTCTGATATAATCTATTGATTATATATTGGGTTAGACTAAGTCACAAAGTATTTTTAGCTCTGTTTTGTGGCTGAGGTAGGAAAATGAGGAGAAATAGCTCTGGGGCCTGGATTATTGCTCCCTAGCTAGCTTCATTAAGATGTTCAGTGAACATCTGTTGGATGCTAAAGTCAACCTATTCAGCCCCTATCCTTTTCTCAAGGAGGTGGGAGGGACTGTTTAACTGTTTTATTGTGGTATAAGTTATAATTGACAATAAACTGCACATATTGAGAGTATACAATTTGTTGAGTTTTGGCTGTTGTGAAGCTATCCCCCACAATCAAGATAGTGAACATATCCATCACCCCCAAAAGTTTCCTCATACCCCTTGGTAATCCTTTCCTTTACCTACCTCTCCCATCTTCAAGTAAACTACTCATTTGCTTTATATCACTATAGACTAGTTTGCATTCGCTAGAGCTTTGAATAAATGGAATCATACGGTATGTTCTCTTTTGTCTGACTTCTTTCACTATGTAATTATTTTAGGATTCATCCATGTTGCCTGTATTCATTAGTTTAGTACTGGTCATTGCTGAGTAGTAGTAGTCATTGCATGGATATACCATTAAAGAGTTTTTAAGTCATTTAAAACTCTCCTGCACTTTGTCCATTGTCTTATGGTGCATATTCATTCTTGCTTTTGTGAGGGAGGAAAAACTTTACTCTCTGAGGTTCTGTAAGTGAGGCCTGTTAATTAAAACTAACAAAACACAGATTAACATTTAATCGATCTCTTTAATTTTACATGCATGGGGGCTACACAGAAAAGAAGAGACCCAAAGAAGAGGATAGATTTGGGGTTTTTACATCATTTTCATGAAAAAAGTTGTTCTCACTGGTAAGGGAGAGATGATCATCTTTACAAATGGACATTTATGTGACATTTACAAAGGAAATTTTGTGTTCTACTTTTACACAGAAAGGGCCAGGGCAGAGAGTGCTCCTGTCTTCCATTTCCTATTTGCCTTCAGTTCAAAATAATCCTGATGCCAAAGTAGCATATTTTGGAGTGGCATATTCTGATCCCCTTTGGATTCAACTGTGTGCGTCTGACTTTTGTATTTGACAGTGTTTCTCAGTCTTCTTAAATTCATGCCCCATTTTGATAAACATAACAGAAAATTTAAATGCCCTTATTTAAATGTTGGAGCTTCAAAATATGTAAGTCAGTAGTTTAAAAAATACTACTGGTAATCGTAAAAAAGATTTAAAAATATTTAATTTTGAAAGAGGAGATGATTAAATAAAAAGTCAGGAGATTATTGAGGCTTTCCATAAACTTTTGTATCCTACTTTATGAAGTTTAAGCACAGCACAGTAGTTTCAGTATTGAACCCAATGCTTTATTTTGACTGCTTGCTAAATATTCCTCACCCACTTGCATATTTTTTGTAATTCTTATCATTTTTGATAGCTTTATCTGTCACTCCTGTGACAAATTTATATGATAGTCCTATAGTGAATTGGATAACAAAGGAGTAATTTGGTGCTGAAATTATTTAAATAATTGCCATTCTGTATATGTTGCAATTCAGATCATCAAACACACCAAGAGTTGGAGAGGGGATGATCTGCATCATTCTAGATCAGCTCTGGCCAATGGAAATATCATATGAGCCACACATGTAATTTTAAGTTGTCTGTAGCCACAGTAAAGAAAAAAGCAGGAGTAAGTGAAATTAATTTTAATAATATATTTTATTTAACCCACTTTCTTCAAATTATTATTTCAACATATAATCAGTATAAACATTATTGAGATATTTTACTTTCTTAAAAAAAAAAAAGCTCTCCAAAATACGCTATGTCTTTTACCTTTACATCATATTGCCTTTAGAACTAGCCAAGGTATAAGTTCCGGGTAGTGGCTTGTTTCATTGTGGCTCCTGCCTACTGTATTGGTCAACACAACTTTAGCTCATGCAGCTAAGCTATAAGGTCAGGTGAAATCAAGAAACAAGATGTCTTCATTCTGTTATGAAAACCTGTTATGTTGGTGGAACCACTCAGCCTTTTTTGGGTCATTTGTAATGTTTATATATTGTCTGTACCTTCTGATCACTTGAAGTGACAAAATCAAACTACATTTAAAGCACATGTCCTCTCTGGATTATTACAAAAGTAAAAGTTGGTTTATGCTGTTAATATTAACATTTAGTCCTTTGAGTGCCAGAGTAAAAGTAGTTAATGGAGGCAGTTAAACAGTAGATGAGTTAATTAAGAAGCAAATAGTCACATTCATTGAAAGATAAGCCTTTTTAAAATGCTTTCATGGATAAAATATCACTTGTCAAGATAACCCCAATGAATCCTATAGAATTACATATGGTAACTAAATAGTGTAGCTTGTTACATTATCTGTGAATTAGTAATTAGGGGGTCGAATTGCTCCATGCTTATTTATCTTATATGGCTAAGGTACGTGTTCAGATAGGTTCATAATAATTTGGATTCCTTTATGCAGTTTTCCCTCATCTGAACTACCTGGAATCTTGCCAGCAGCATGTAAATTGTCATTTCTTGCTGAATTTTCTCAGTATATTCTCAACTGTGTAGACTACCAGTGACTGACAAGCTTATCAGCAGATTTAGACAGTAACACCTCTTTGCTGGCAGAGGACTACAGGGTTCTCTCTAGGAATTACTTGGTACAGATTATGAAAAATACTTTTTTTATTGTGAACAGATTTTATTTTTTTCTTGTGTGTATGCATGTTCAATTAACAGAAACACCAAAGGTACCTTTGTTTTGGTTTAGTATGGAGCTGAATAAGAAAAGATCATGACAAATTTTATTTTTTTTTAGATAATATGCTCATCTATACATGTACACTGTTTCATCTTGGAGCTTGCAGGAATGTTATTGATTCCACTAGGATTTTTAATTTATCTCACAGCCATTATTTATGGTGCTGGGGATATAGCCCCAAGAGAAAAAGAAAACAATAGCAACACAAAACTTCCTACCTTCATGAAATTAAAATTCTATTATTTCCTGTTTTCTAAAGGCATTTCAAACTCAGTATGTCCAAAAAGAATATAACCATATTTCTCTGTCCTCTAAAACCATATATTTATCTTTCTGCTGTTGTTCTTTCAGCTAAATGATGTCCTGATAGTTCTAGTTTCCCAGATTAAAATCATTGGGAGAGTCAACCTCTATTTCTGTCACTCATTCACCCCTCCTGGCCCTAACAGTCACCGAGTGGTCACTGAGTCCTTTTGATTGCCTCTAATTAATGAGTCTGTATCTTTTCTCTGTTTTCTTGCCATTGCCTTCATCTGGGCTCTCATTCTTTTTTGATTAGGTTGTTTTAAAAGCTTAACATCTGGTTGTATTATCATTAGTTCTTTTCCCTCTTTGGTGAAATATTTACACTATTATCAGAATTGTTTTATCAGAAAATAAATTTTAGTAATCCCTGTACCCTCCAAACTCCTTCCCCAGTGTCCCTGCATGGCCCAGCCTGCCTGCAGGGCAAAGCCCCAATGAGGCCGTGGAAACATTACCTTCATAGCTCTCGTCATTCTGGACCCAAGTACTGCCGCCTCACTGTCATCAAGTTCTCTGGGTTCTTTATGGTTTTGTTGCCTTAGCAGATGTCCTTCCCTTCGTAAGAAATGCCTTTCCCTTCACTGCTCTCCTCCACACTCTCCTAATCGGCTCATACTTCAGGATGATTCATCTGTCATATTTCTTACAAATTCTTTCTGACTCATGTTGGCAGGATTGGATTCCTCTGTACTGAGAACTTTACCTATCACGTTGCCCTGTAATTACTTACTGTTTTCCACTAAATTGGAAACTCAGAAGTTAGATACTTGTCCTCATTCTTCTTTTGTCATATGCTTCAGTGACAGAGGTGGATAAAGACATGGGGGCCTGAAGTATATGGAATTTGGGGTGGTTCTCTTAAAAATAATAGAGAATCATAAATACAAAATTAGATATGAAAAAAATTTATTTGAATGAGAATTGAAGGATCCTATGCAAGTACCTTCATGCTAAATCTTTCTACACACATTCTAAATCTTCCTATACACATGGCTAGGAATATGTAAGTGCTCACTTAATACTTGATGAATTGGTGTGGTTTCTTTGGGACGTGTTATAAGTATCATCTGTATATCTATATATATATGTATATAATTTTCTTTTTGCTGTTCATTTTTTAATATTAGGAAACATGATTAGCCATTCTGATGCTAATACTGTTGCTAATAATAAATGTCTAATACTTCCATACTTCTTCCCATTTCCAAACACTTTTGAATACCTTATCTTACAGGATTTTGACAACTGAGTCACAAGGGAAGTGACTCAGACTTAATGACTCTGTGTTTTGCTACTTTTTGGAGCTGAAGTTCTTCCTTTGAGATCAGATTTCACTTTGGTAGGAGAAATGACAGTTCTTCCTCTGCGTCTGTAACCTCAGTCAACACCACTTTGCTCTATATTCTGTTAGCCTGGTGAATGCTAAGGAATTTTCTGAGAGTTTTCCAAATCATCTCAGTGTCGTTCCATCTTTCCATCCCTTCTCCCTTTCAGCTTCCTCAATTATTTCTTCTTCCTTTCCTCCTCTGTTACTTGTGTCTTGCCATACATCAAACACATTCTTCTCCATGTCTTTTCTCAGATAAATTGATACTTTTAAGTGTTATTACTTTGAATAAGCTAAATTTTGTAGTTTGCAATTTTCAAAGTTATTTCTACTTCTTTGAAGTACTGTGGGGTGTGTCTTGTGATCCTCAGTAGTGTAAAAAGTGCACCTAATTTTCAGCAATGGAAAAGAAGGTATCACAAAACTGTGTACTTTACAGCATAGGTGAGACAGCTCTGTTGCTTAAAAGCTTCATGAATGTAGGAGAAAACACTATCTTTCTGAACCTCAATTTTCTTACCTGAAAATGAGGGTATGAAGTATGGAGCTCTTGGTAGGATTGAAGGAAATACATATTTGTAAAGGACATAGGTTTTGTTTAAGAAAACAGGGATAGGATATATGGAAGGTATTATAAACAAATTGTTTCATTTCAAACACTAAAACTGATGCCGATTTCGTTACCTAAAAAATTTACTTATGTAGCCTATTTTATTTTCTGGGAAAGTCATTATTATAACATGCAATAGCAATCAATTCTTAAATGCAATTTTATTATTAGTTGTTATTGAATAGCATTTTTAAGAACCCCAAATAACAGATTGTTGCTTTAAATTGTGTATTGCAACCTAGCCTACATTTTAGACATTCCAGTGATGAATATATATTTGGAAAGTTTTGCCTCTTGGAGTATTTGATGGTGGATATGTTCCTGAGGAAGAAAGTTGCCTTTTTACATCAACAAAATGATATGGAAAGTTAGTTTGTTACTTAGGGACTCTTGTCAGGGTAGACATCCCTCTGATTAAGGCTTTTAAGCCTTTGTCCTCCTTAAATCCTTCTTCCTTCTTCTCTTTCTCTGACCCCAAATCCTCGAGTAGCTGAATGAGCTTACTTTTGCATGAAACTATTCAGATAATTATTGACATTTCATTATATAGACTTTTCAATACCTCACATAATAATGGCTGGAAAAATGGGATGGCTTAATAAAAGGTCTGAGTTAGGGAACCCTGGAAAAGTTATAGTATTTTCTTTGACTCTCTACTGAATCTATTAAATGTGGTCTTAACAAGTTACATGTTTGGAAAGAGTAAAAGCTTACACAATTTTCTTACATCTTCAAATAATTAAGATTGATAATTGAAAAAAAAAGTGTTGATTTCTTCTGTCTGCTGAATTTAAGGGTTCTGAATTGCTAAATACTCCACAAAAAGTATTGCAAAGAATGGGCCGAGAGAGGGAGAGAGAGAATGTGATTGTTCACAAGCCCTTCTTAGTACATGCATCTGTTGTACTTCTCTGTGCAGAGTTGGAACTGAACCAACAGGAGTCAAACCACTAGTTACCACGAGCACAGTATAGGAGAGAAAAACAGCCACATTAAATATTATTCCAAAATGCTGTTTTCTTCCCAGAGGACTTCTGATGATTTGAGCCTGCCCTTTCCTGAATAAAGTTTGTAAACTTTGTTCCTGTCCACATTCAGCAAAGGGAAGTCATGAAAGCCACTGACTGAATTTAGGAGGTACTGATGGATGGGGAAGGATAAAAATATCTAATTATGTATAGTACTTATAGCTCAGTGATACCTAAGGAGTTTATATAATATACAACACTTTTCATAATTTTTGTAGAAAAGATTCCAGGAGAAGCCATTTGGAACAGTAATAGAGAAATTGTGGCAGTAGAGTTATTTTAAGAGTTGGGAAAGTCCTAGAAAATGATCTTGGGAGAATAGTAGAAACGTGAAGTTGGATGGGGAGATAAGTTGAAGCGCATGGTTGTAATATTATGGTCTTCTCTCCTACCTCCTAGTTCCACAGTTTTGTCTGTATTGGAAATATTGTCTCCATCATTTAACACTTTCCCCTGAGGAGCCACTCAGTCACAACTGACAAGCCACCTATTGTTCTGCCCCAGTGTCATCAAGATCTCACAAACTCAATGGAGATCCTGTCCCTGAGACGGCAGCTGAGAAATGACAGACATTTTTTGTACTATCACCTCCGACAGCAGTTGATAGGTTCTAACAACAGAGACCTGCTGCCAACTATATTTCTGGGTCCCATGGGTACGCTTTTGAGTACCAAATGCTTTCATTTCGTTTTTTCTTTTTGAGATGGAGTTTCACTCTTGTTGCCCAGGCTGGAGTGCAATGGTGCAATCTCAGCTCACCGCCACCTCTGCCTCCCAGGTTCAAGTGGTTCTCCTGCCTCAGCCTCCCCAGTAGCTGGGGTTACAGGCATGTGCCACCGCGCCTGGCTAATTTTGTATTTTTAGTAGAGACTGGGTTTCTCCATATTGGTCAGGCTTGTCTTGAACTCCTGACCTCAGCTGATCTGCCTGCCTCAGCGTCCCAAAGTGCTGGGATGACAGGCGAGAGCCCAAATGCTTTTTATAAGCACCAGGACACAGTCCACCTGGGCTCATTGAATTGCCTCATTCCAGGTAGGGAAAAGGGCAGGAGGTAAGAGCCTGAAGTAATTTCTCTGGAGCATTTGTTGCCAGTGTAGGAACTGCACTGAAGAATTCTATGGCACAAAGTTAAGTCTTCTGCATGTTTTAGGTTTCCCCCAATACAATAATGTGGCTACCGTGAGTGCTTTATGGGCAGCTAGCTGCCTCTGGAGTTTGGCATTGACACATTGTTGTGTTCACCTGCGAGGGCAGCTCTTGGAAGAATGCCCCTGCCTGGTTCTATGCAAGAAATATGCCTGGCATGTTGTGTCTTGACCCTTAACACTGAAAATGTGGTACAAACAGGGGCATTCTGCCCAACAACCTAAATTCCTTTGAGTTTAACTGAGGAGTGAGAGAACAGAAGAGGCCAAATCTTAATTCTGAGAAGAACTTAAATCTTTCCCCTCAGTCACCATGTTTGGTGTGAGTTAACAGTTTGAGGGGAGGGTCCCCTGTCCAACAGAGATACATGAAGAGAACATTATAAATGAAAAGTATGCAAAATGAATGTTCAGAGAGAAAGTGTTAGAATCCATAGTTCTCTAATGTGTATTCTGGACTCTTTTTTTTTTTTTTTTTTAATTATGGGTGAAGGTTAATGGAGAAGGAAATAAATATAATGCAATGGGCTATAAACAGAATTGATTGGTCTAAATATTTTTAGAAAAGGAAAGTTAGCCTTCCAGAGGGTCGGTTGAGTTAGTCCAGCAGTCCAGGGTTCTGAACCGAGACACACCACTGATTTGTTATGTAATCAAATCTCAGTGAGCTTTAGCTTCTCTGTGACCTATGTGTTTTTTGAGGTTCCTTTCAACTTTAACTTTATAGTTGAGTGTAAGCAGTAAATAAGGGTATTTAACTCAAAGTATCATAAAATATAAATATATAATTCTGGAAGCAGATATGAATCTGCTAATATTCTTTATAAAACTTGTGTATCAATGTGTTTTAGAGAATCTGTAGATAAGGTAAGAACATATAAACTGTTTGAAAGAGCATTTTGCCTCAGACCAACAATCTTAAAAATAAAACTAATTTTCAAAAGCCAAAGCAAATGTAATGAACATGTTTTTTGGTATAAATACATTTGTTATGTAAGAATACTTGTAAGAAAATATTCAATTTCCATATTATATGTATTTTCATTTTCAGTAGGCTTCATCCCCTCCATTAGAAAATTAACAGGAAAATATGATACAATGCTATAGAGAGCATGTAGACAGTGAGACAGGTTTTCCTCTCTTCCTCTTTCTAGAAGACCACCAAGATCAGGACTCCACCCTTATGTTCTCATTTAATGTTAACTGTTCCCTAAAAGACCTGTTTCCAGAATCAATCACATCGGGGTTAGGGCTTCAACATAGGAATTTTGGGCAACACAGTTCATTCCATAGCAGCGTCGTAAGGTACTATACTCAGCTATTCAAACTCTATTAGGGCAGACATTTCTAGAATCGTCTCGCAACACTGACATGTTCCTTGTAGTATTACCATCCATCAATAACCAAAGCAGGAAATGTGGGATTTATCCTAAACTCATCTTCCTTATCTCCATATTACCATGTCACAGTACTTATATCTCTTAACTAATCTTAATCTATCTCGCATTTTCCTTTGTTTCTCTAGTTTTGAAAATGCCTCTTACCTGACTTCCTTATCCCTAGCTTCTCTTGATTTTTGTATGTCCTCCATACCATTGCCAGAGTGATCTTTCTAAAGATCACTTTGCCAAAATAAACTTCTAATTAAATCTAAACTCTTTAATGGCTGGGTGCAGTCGTCACAACTATAATCCCAGCTCTTTGGGAGGCCGAGTTAGGTGGATCACTTGAGGTCAGGAGTTTAAGACCAGCCTGACCAACATGGCAAAACTGTGTCTCTAACAAAGTAAATTACAACAACAACAAAAACAAAAATTGGCCGGGTGTGGTGGCGGGGGCCTGTTAGCTACTTGGGAGGCTGAGGCATGAGACTAGCTTGAACCTGGGAGGCGGAGGTTACAGTGAGCTGAGATTGTGCCACTGTACTCCAGCCTGGGCCACAGAGCGAGACTCCGTTTCAAACAAAACAAAAAACAAATCTAAACATTTTAAGAGTAGTATGGAGGGCCCTGGATAATTTGGCATTTACTCACATCTCCAGCCTCATCTTCTCTGTCTCTCGTTTTTCCTCAGCCCTAATCCAGGTACTACATAAGAAACTACTTGCAGTGCTCAGAAGGTACCATGCACTCTTGGCGTTTATGTGGGGAGCTCTTTCATCAGACCGTCTCCCCGACCTATTCTTTAAGACTCTGTGCGGGAGTCTGTGACTCCGGGAAGTTTCCCTGACTTCTCAGTTCAGCTTGGGTGTCCCTCCTTTGTGTTCTTATATTTTAATTGTTTATTTCTTTTCCTTTCATTCACTTGTACGTGAGTTCCCAGATTGTATCATCATTTCTCCAATTCTGTGACTAGACAGCATGCCAGTCATGTAAGTGCCCCATGTGTGTTTGCTGAATCAGTAAATGACAGAATTTGAGTACTTTTCTAATCTCTTGACCTTCCCTGCATTTTCTTTTCTTTTCTTTTTCTTTTTTGAGACAGACTTTTGCTCTGTTGCCCAGACTGGAGTGTGTTGGCTCGATCTCAGGCTACTTGGGAGACTGAGGCAGGAGAATCACTTGAACCCAGGAGGCGGAGGCTCAGTGCAGCCTCCGCCTCCTGGGTTCAAGTGATTCTCCTGCCTCAGTCTCCCCAGTAGCTGGGACTACTGCATTTTCATTTCAGGTAATTTGTATGACAGTTTTATAAAGAATAAGAATACTAATCAATATTTGAAATATGTTATGAAGTTAAGGTTCTTTAATACTTGATTTTCTTTCATTTTGGTGGGCAAAGTGGAATTAATACATCTTATTTTCATTGAATAAATTTAGGAAGATTTATAAATGTCAACTTGAAAATAAAAATTGTGTTCATGAATGCTTTTTTGATCAAAGCCTATAAAAATGAGGGAGCAGTTCAGAAGAACAGATGCTAAGAAAAGGCTGAGTGATTTCTGTTGGATGACTGCGTGATGTTGGTGGGTACTGTGACATTTCTATACTTTTAGAGCTATAGTTCAGTAATGTTACCCAAAAGTAGGAATTATGACTGAAAGTGTAAGTATTGCTGTTATGGACAATTGAATTTATGAAAAACGACTTGCATTTGACTACTGCAACTGTGCCTTTGTCTGCTAACTTCAGGTACTGCTGAGGCAACTATGAATGATAGAAATGGTAAATTTAAATGCAATAACAGATGCTGAGCAACTTTGACAAGCTGCAAGCCATTGAAACAAGCACTTTTAATGTTGTATTCCTTTTTCAGTCAGAATTGTTTAAGATAACTAGAAAATTGTATGCATTTGGGGCATTTTCTCTACATAGAGTTATTTTTAGCATAAAACATATTTTCACTTGTTAGTTGCCATATAATCTGCATTGAGCAGAATGATTTGTGTTATGTTTCAAACGTTGATTCTCTACTTTGTAAAAGCTGTGCCTACATGTTAGCATTACAACTTGTTGAAAAGTAAAATGATTACTCAGTTACTCCGTTCCTACTTCTAAATAATACCAAATATTCTGTTTTATTTTTATCCCCTGCTGACACTAATGTTATCAACAAATTGCTGAAGAATCATATGGTCACAGGTAAAATCTTCGAGATGTATTAAGGATTAGGCAGCTCTCATGATGTTAAAGTTTTACAGGAAGCGTGAAAGGTAAAATGATTTTATGTTTTTCTCTAAGCTAGCATGTACATAGTAGGATTGTTAGATAAAATAGCAGATGCCCAAGTTAAGTTTGAATTTCAGATAAATAAGATTGGATTTTAGTATAAATATGTCCCAAGTATGGCATGGGACATACACTAAAAAAGTATTCATTTACTTGAAATTCAAATTTAACTAGCATCCTGTGTTTTTATTTGATAAATCTGGCAACCGTCTATTAAGATATAAAGTTTGAAAAACACAAAAGTAATGCAGTAAAGTTTGAAAAACACAAAAGTAATGCAGTACAAAGTAAGATTGTCTCAGCGTCCTTCAGCCTGCCATATCCCACTATCAGTGTCTTTGAAAAAGTTGCAGAATAGTCTATGCTTTTATAAACACGCACACATCAGTTTTTACTTACCTAAACAATTGCCCTCCTATTCTTCTGTACAAAGTGTAGCAACTTCATACCTTGTTCTGTATCTTCTTTTTTATAAATTCGACAATATATTTTCACCACGTGATTTTTGCGAGACAGTTCGGAAAATATGGGGTAGTGTGATAGAGTTTGGGCTTTAAAATAAGGGACAGTAGGGTTCAATTCCAAGTTCTCCCACTTACTAGCTGTGTCACCTTGATTAAGACCCCGACCTCTCCTTTTCTCTGTTGTGTTATCTGCAATAATGTGTCAGGCATTGGAGGATATTGTGGGGAGCAAGGTGGTGAGAGTCCTCACACGCATGATGGAGCGTGTATAAACTGCACTTGCCTAGCACTCTGGTGCCTAACAGATACTGAATTCATTGAGCTATTACTGATATGTCTTGTGGTTCTAAAAGCTAAGGCTGTTGGAACAGATTTTAGGTTCAATTTTTATAACCAAATAGTGATATAGCCACAAGCAGGATACATGAACAGCAACTAGAGGGAAACTGGTAATTTTTCTGTGCCAGATTTGAATACAGTTGTCCCACCCCTTGGAACATGGGGGATACATTCCAAGACCCCCAGTAGTTACCTGAAACCAAACATAGTACCTTACCCCATATGTACAGGCCTGTTATTCTATTGAATTTTGCCTTATTGTGCTTTGCAGATATTGCATTTTTTAAAACAAATTGATGGTTTATGGCGACTCTGTGTCAAGCAAGTCTATTGGTGCCATTTTCTTTTCCAACAGCATGCGCTTACTTTGTGTGTGTCACGTTTTGTTAATTCTTATAATATTTCATGCCCTTTATTATTCTTACATCTGTTACAGTGATCTGTGATCAGTAATCTTTGATGTTACCATTTTAATTATTTTGGGGTGCTGCAGCCCTGCACATTTAAGATGGCGAGCTTAATAAATGTTGCACATGTTCCAACTGCTCCATCAACTGGCCGTACCCATTCTCTTTCCCTCTTCTGAGGCTTCTCTATTCCCTGACACAGAGCAGTATTGAAATTAGGCTGTTTAGTGTTCAAGTGACGGGAAGAGTTGCATGCCTCTCACTTTAAATCAAAAGCTAGAAATAATTAAGTTTAGTGAAGAAGGCATGTTGAAAGTAGAGATAGACTGAAGGCTAGGCGTGTTGTGCCAAATGGCCAAGTTGTGAATGCAAAGGAAAAGGTCTTGAAGGAAATTAAAAGAGCTTCTCCAGTGACCACATGTAAAGCAAAACAGCCTTATTGTTGATATGGAGAAAGTTGTAATGGTCTGGATAGAAAATCAAATCAGCCACATCATTCCCTTAAGCCAAAGCCTAATACAGAGCAAAATCCTAACACTCTTCAGTTCTGTGAAGGCTGAGAGAGGTGAGGGAGCTGCAGAAAAAAAGTTGGAAGCTGGCAGAGGTTGGTTCATGAGGCTTAATGAAAGAAGCCATCTGTATGACATAAAAGTGCAAGGTGAAGCAGCAGGTGCTAATGTAGAGGCTTCAGAAAGCTATGCAGAAGATCTGGCTAAGATCATTAATGAAGTTGGCTGCCCTAAACAACAGATTTTTAATGTAGATGGAACAGCTTTATATTGAAAGAAGAGGCTATCAGGGACTTAAATAGGAGTAGTCAATGTCTGGCTTCAAAGCTTTAAAGAGACTGACTCTCTCATTAGGAGCTAATGCAGCTGGTGATGTCAAATTGAAGCCAGTGCTTATTTACCATTTCAAAAAGTTTTGGGCCCTTAAGAGTTATGCCAAATCTGCTGTGCCTGTGTTCTCTGTGAATGGAAAAAGAAAGCCTGGTTAACAGCACATCTGTTTATAGCATGGCTTACTGAATGCTTTAAGCCCACTGTTGAGACCTACTGCTCAGAAAAAGGTTCTTTTAAAATATATTACTGCTCATTGACAAGGCACCTGGTTATCCAAGAGCTCTGATAGAGTTTTACAAAGAGATGAATGTTGTTTTCATGTCGCTAACACAACATCCATTCTGCAGTCCCTGGACCACAGAGTAATTTTGACTTTCAAGTCTTATTATTGAAAAAATACATTTTGTAAAGTTATAGCTTCTGTACTTAATTATTCCTCTGCTAGATTAGGGCAAAGTAAATGGAAAACCTTCTGGCAAGGATTGACCAATTTAGATGCCATTAAGATATTTGTAATTCATGGGAGGAAGTCAAAATACCAACATTAGCAGGAGTTTGGAGGAAGTTGATTGTAAAACTCTTATGAATAATGCTGAGGGTTCAAGACTTCAGTGGAAGAAGTCACAGAAGATGTGGTACAAATAGAGAACTAGAATTTCAAATGGAGACTGAAGATGTGACTGAATTGCTGTACTCTCATGATAAAGTTTGAATGAATGAGGAGTTGCTTTTTATGGATGAGTAAAGAAAGTGGTTTCTTGAGATGAAATGTATGCCTGGTGAAGATGTGAACATCATTGAAATGAAAAAAAGGATTGAGGCTATTACATAACCTTCGCTGATAAAGCAGGAGCAGGATTTGAGAGGTTCTATTGTGGGTAAAATGCTATCAAACAGCATCCCATGCTCCAGAGAAATCTTTCATGAAAGGAAGAATCAACCAATGTGGCAAAGCTCATTGTTGATTTATTTTCAGAAATTGTCACAGCGACCCCAGCCTTCAGCAACCACCACCCGTCAGTCAGCAGCCATCAGCACAAAGGCGAGACTCTCCACCAGCACAAAGACTATGACTCACTGAAGTCTCAGATGATCACTAGCATTTTTTGACAGTAAACTATTTTTTAATAAAGGTGTATAGAGTGTTTTCCTAGACATAATGCTGTTGCACATTTAATAGACTACAGTGTAGTGTAAATATAACTTTTGTACTCACTGGGAAATCAAAAAATTCGTGTGACCCCTTTTATTGAGAGATTCACTTTATTGCAGTGGTCTGGAATTGATCCTACAATATCTCTGAGGTATGCTGTTTTTTTTTTTTTAACTTTTATAAATACATACCTATGATAAAGTTTAATTTACAGATTAAGCTCAATAAGAGATTAACAACAACTAATAATAAAATAGAACAATTACAACAATATACTGTGTATTCTTAATTCTCTTTGTGTTGAGGGATTTAGTACCTTGAAATGTAAAAGCAGTGTGTTTGAATATACTTTGAATATCAATTTAAAGAGGCTTCTTAAGGGTTTTTCTTAAAATCTTGGATTTTGAAAGTGATTTGTTTAAAGATGTATGGACATTAACATTACATAAATGGTGAATATTCCTGATCTTTCTTTGATAGACCCACTGCTGGTTTCTAACATACGTATTTCTGACTTCTTCATACCTTGTCTGAACAGTTGGCTGATTTGACTATCTACAACAGTCTGTTCCATTTCAGACTTCATTCATTTTGGGTCTCTATTTCTTCCTTTGGTTTCACTTTATGTAGGGCATGGTCTGTTTGAACTTGGAAACAGGGAAGTCGAATCTTCCTGCTTTCTAGAGGCAGCATATTGTAGAAATTAAATTGTGGACTCTGGAGCTAGATGGCTTGTGTTAAGATCCTTGCTCTATCACTTAGTAGTGGTGTGGACTTAGACGAGTTACTTAACCTGTCTGTACCTCATTTTCCTTGTTTATAAAGTGAGTGGATTGTGTAAGTATTAAAGGACTTAATTGGAAGCATGATTCAAATAGTACCTAGCATGTGGTAGGTGCTGTGTGTTTGCTGTTATCATTTCTGCTTCTGTTTCAGCATTAGTGCTGATCTTCTTCTTATCATATCCATAGCTCATCTCTTTTCTGCCTCTCTGATTCCTTATTGTCACTGCTTAGCATGAATTGTCCAGACGGAAAAAAAAAAAAAAAAAAAAAAAAAGAGAAAATCCCTCAGAACTTGGCATTCTTCTGACATGTTGGATCTTCTTTAAGTCACGCCAGTTGGCCATGACCCACTGTTACCATTCAGGTATCCTTAAGTTTCCATATAGTATTTAAATGGGCAAAAAGGGAAAGGAAATGGTAGGATGGTGAAAAGGTGACAAGAGGAATTCATGGCTGCAATTTGAAGGGAGTGGACTCTATCTCAAAAATTTTGTGATTATAAATGAATTTGTTTATAATTAGAACTGAATCCTCAGGACAGGTGTATCAGGCACAGAAAGGAACTATTTTTTAAAAATTCTTATCTTTTTGTCGGGTTTGCTAATGGTGAAATCCCCTGAAAAATCTCAAAAAAAGCTATGTATTTATTTTAGGGACATCCAAGCATAGAAAAGAAACTCTGAAACTGTAATTTAAACAAATCATTGAAATACAAAAGAGTAGAGCTCTCTCATCTGGGAGCTATTTTTTTTTTTAACCTTTATAATTTTGGGGGGAAGAAAAAGTAATTCTGTTTTACTGTAACCGACTTGTAGATGAACTTTCGGACAACAGTGTTTTTCTCAATTAGGAACTGCCTACGCTGTACTTTCTCTGCAGACTTCTCATAAATCAGTGAGCTTCTAAATCTGAGGTCTACCTCCCATGTATGTCAGGAACACTGTCTATCTTTAGAAATAATTTTTCATGTGCATACCAAACACATGTATAATTTTATCCTTTCAAAACGTTATAAACATCATTCATTTATAAATAGAGACTCAGATTCAGAAAAAGATAAGTGAGTTAACAAGGGCATATAGCTAGTTGAAATTTAAATTCAGGTCATCAGACTCTCTAGGCCATGCTTTTTTATTGCTATCATGCTTCTTCCTGGGTGATTAAATGTACTTTTGTAGCCTTGGACTTCCTTATATTGGGGTATCTTTATTCAGGCAATTCTCCTGGCTCAGCCTCTTGGAGCAGCTGGGACTGCAGGCACATGCACCACGCCCAGCTAATTTTTGTATTTTTGGTAGAGACGGGGTTTCACCATATTGGCCAGGCTGGTCTCGAACTCCTGAGCTCAGGTTATTTGCTGGGATTACAGGCATGCCCAGCCCTATTTTTTCTGGATTTGGGACGGGACAGAGTCTCGCTCTGTTGCCAGGCTGGAATATTGTGGCACGATCTTGGCTCACTACAACCTCCGCGTCCCTGGTTCAAGTGATTCTCCTGTTTCAGACTCCTGAGTAGCTGGGATTATAGGCGTGTTCTACCACACCCAGCTAATTTTTGTATTTTTAGTAGAGACGGGGTTTCACCATGTTGGCCAGGATGGTCTTGATCTCCTGACCTCGTGATCCGCCCCCCCCTCAGCCTCCCAAAGTGCTGGGATTACAGGCATGAGCCACTGTGCCTGGCCTATTTTTGTGTTTTAATTACCAGAAGTTAATTGTTTTTGAGGTGGGGTGGCTAATAGTAGGCTGTTTTGTGAAGGAGTATTATATTCTTCTTGTAAATAAGAGTAAAAAAAAATCACCAATTTGTTTTTTTAATATTACCCTATATTAGGCCTCATGAAATAATGTGTTGCTCGGCATTGGAATTCCTATCTATGTGGAATATATTGACTTAGCATTAATCCTGAATAAATGTATCATAGTTACAAGTTATGCTATGAGCTGGAAATTGGCATACTTTATCTCATTTTTCAAAATATACCCAATGAGTAAGTGTGTTTTAAAAGAAACAGGTTGAAATGATAGGTCCCTTGCTCAAGGCCACACTTCTATTTAGGTTTCAATGCCAGGCCAGAGCCAGTATCCTCTTTTCTTGACACAAAGGCACTTTTTAAAACAAGTGCCAGTAGTTAAATGATTTGACATTTGAAATGGAGTTGATGTTTCAAATAGTATGTTCTAAATTGGGATAAGACAAGTCAATACATACTGTTCTCTGTTATCACACAGAGCTAATTGCAGGCAATGATGTTTTGTTTTGTAGATCTGCTCATCTACATCACACACTTACTTTTTAGCCAAATGAATTTTGTCTTAAAAAGGTAACAGGAGGCAACTTGTTCTTTTTAAGAGAAATCCCATTTTATCTTCCAGATGAAAAATGAGAGTGTATGGTGGTAGATTTCTCTATTGAAGGAATGACTGACTGACTGACTTCTTCATGATTCAGGGTTTTCTGTGAGGCAAAAGAGAGATGGAACTATGGGGATAGTTGTGCAGATTTGTTTGGCAGCAAAGGCTCAAGATGGATTAGTGACATGGATGTTAGTATTGCAGATCTGTATCCAGTACTTCAAAGAATCTAGTTAAGTATTGTTAGAGGAAGATGAGATGTGTGGATTGAAGGAGTTGAGAAGATTTCTTTGAATGGGAAAGAGGAGAACATTATAGTCAGGAGAGTATTTTGAGAACTTTTGAAAAATTTAACACTGTGTGCTCCCTTTTGTTCAGTTTTTCATCCATGATTTAATGTATTATCTTCCAGTAGTTCAGGTACTGCTTGAGTGTCACATTCATTTCTTTTTTTCTTTTCTTTTCTTTTTTTTTTTTTTGAGATGGAGTCTTGTTCTGTGGCCCAGGCTGGAGTGCTGTGGCATGATCACGGCTCAGCGCAACCACCGCTTCCTGGGTTCAAGTGATTCCCCTGCCTCAGCATCCTGAGTAGCTGGGATTACAGGTGTGCACTACCACACCTGGCTAATTTTTGTATTTTTATCAGAGACGGGGTTTCACCATGTTGACCAGGCTGATCTCAAACTCCTGACCTCAAGTGACGCACCCACCTTGGCTTCCCCAAGTGCCGGGATTACAGCTGTGAGCCACCGCGCCCAGCCCGCAGTTCATTTCTAATAGGTATGCATGCATTGTCTCCTCGGTTAGGGGTATGAGTCTTTGAGGGCAGGATCACATTTCCTACTTTTTATGTTTTTTGCAGCAGAATTTCTTATGTGGAGTTAAGTAAGCTTCTTATTCTACGCTTAAAGATCTATAAGTGAATACAAGATTATAGTGGTTTGTATTGTAAGTGGAACTTCTTATAGAAATATGTTTGAAACTTCTGCCACCTTTTTTAAAACAGAATTTATGTCTTTTACCTTATGCAAGTATTATGGGTAAATATATACATAGAAGATAATTTTGAATGAGTCCTAAAATGATTACTTTATTGTCTATAAAGAGAACTATCTTAAGTTGTATCAACAAGATTTTAATGGTCAAAAGAATTGGAGTTGTAGCGAGTGTTCTTTAGAGTATTTAGCTTTAGAATATAAAGTTCTGATAAAACATAACCATTCTATTTTATTTCTTTTTTGCACAGAGTTCCATTTTAATTGCTGTTAATCATTTTAGAGAAGAACACTGAACTTTGAAAAAAATGTTGGAAGCCATTGGTAAGACTTATTCTTTTCTGCCTACTTTTATAAGAATTGTAACTCCTCCCATTGGGATTTTTGACATATGATGTGTTTAACATAGCAGGGTTCTGTCTATAGTATCTAGATTTAAAAAGTTTTTACCTACTAACATTGTACTAAGGTAATATGTTTCTGTATTTGGACAATTTCATCTGAAGTATTATAAAAAACACATTACTTATAAGCAAAAATTAAAAACATACGAGATATTCTTCCAATTATGGGTTTTAATAAAGCTTAATGTAAGCCCAATTCTGATTTATGAGCCCAATTCTGGTTAATATCTATTTCTGGAAAGCATCTGGAATTTTAGCAGTATTTTTAATACTGAAAGAAGATATTACTTTTACTTGTGGCAGGTGAAGTACTACTGAGCTCTTGCTATTAATTGATAAAGAGAAAAATGTTACTCATTCTTATGCTTTAAGGCGGTTTAATTTCTACATGAGATAATTTAGGTCAAAATATCTACGTTTCCCAGACTCATGTGTTAATAATTTGTTTTCCCACTGCTCTTTAGTTTTAAAGAAACTAGTTAGTAGAACCATTTATAGCTAGATATATCAGGTATGGCACAGTACATGCAATTATCTGACACTCTAGTTCCTTACCCTATTTCAGGTAACTCTTTGGGTATGACTAAATGGAAAGTGTTTGAATTTCACTCTGGCACCTTAATCATTATGGCAGATACCTTGACGTCGGTGGGTTTTGAGGGATAGAGTGAGAGTCAGTGGCAGTAACGGGAGAAGGACCTGTTTTTGTGATCATGGGGATCTCTATGATGGCTTTTGTTCCTGGTACTGTTCTGGTAATGAAAATCTATGTATGTACATTTCCTTCACTTCCCATTTTATACTAAACACACATGCTGTAAAGACTACCAGTCCACATAGGAAAGTTCTTAATAGGAAAGTGGAAAGGAAAGGGCAAATACAGAATTATTTAAATCATTGTTTTCTAGTCTTTATTTTGTTTTGTGCTGAGTTGCACACTTTCCAAATAATTGATGTGGAAATTAATATTAGATTTGTATTCTGAGATACCATGAGACATATAACCCAGAATAAGATGCTCATGTGTATCTTTATCATTATTTGTTTTTAAAATTCTGCATATGAGTAAATATTGTTTGTTTAAGTTTGTGTGTGTGTGTGTGAACTCATGATCAACATCAATTTATATTTTAATCACCCTATTTCTTTGCAATTTCAGATTTGGTGCTATAGAAAGTGTCTGTGGTGATGATTCCAATTTTTTTTTTTTTTTTTGAGATGGAGTCTCACTCACTCTGACTGGAGTGTAGTGGTATGATCTCGGCTCACTGCAACTTCCACCTCCCAGGTTCAAGGGATTTTCTTGCCTCAGCTTCCTGAGTAGCTGGGATTACAGGCACATGCCACCATGCCCATCTAATTTTTGTATTTTTAGTAGAGACGAGGTTTTACCATGTTGACCAGGCTGGTCTCAAACTCCTGAGCTCAAGTAATCCACCCACCTCAGCCTCCCAAACTGCTGGTATTACAGTCATGAGCCACCATGCCCTGCTGATTCCCCCTTTTTATCATTACTGGGATATGGCAAATACATTTAAATAGATATACTTGTTACCATCATGAATCTAAGTAATACATCTGAACAATCTTCATTAAAAAAAAATTTTGGCTTCACTTATAATTATGAGTGTGTAAGTGTATGTGTTTGTGTTTCAGGGAAAGATTTTTAACTATTATTTGTGGTAGAAACTCTGGCGTAAGTATGCTTGTAAGATGCTAGGACTAGTAGGACATAATTACTCAATATATTTACTTTTTGCAACGTTGTGCCTGGTTTGTATGGTGTTCAGTAATTATTTGAATTGATTTGCTTTGAAGTGAATAAAATATGCTATTTTATTTGCTATTTAATTTTGGAGAAAGATATTTAAAGTATTAAAAAGTTCACAGTTTTGTGTTTTTTGTATTTTTGTACTCCATTAAAAAATGTCTACTTTCTCTACAGTTTTTGTTGTTGTTGTTGTTTTGAGATGGAGTCTCGCTCTGTCTCCCTGGCTGGAGTGCAGTGGCCCAATCTCAGCCCACTGCAACCTCTGCCTCCCAGATTCAAGTGATTCTCCTGCCTCAGCCCCCTGAGTAGCTGGGATTACAGGAGTGCACCACCATGCCCAGCAAATTTTTAGTAGAGACAGGGTTTCATTATGGTGGCCAGGCTGGTCTCGAACTCTTGAGCTCCAGTGATCCACCCGCCTGAGCCTCCCAAAGTGCTGGGATTACAGGCGTGAGCCACCACGTTTGGCCTACAGTTTTTTATGCAATTTAAAGGAGACGATTTTATGCACTCAATAGAAATAGTTTTAGAATTTCTACTAGATGGAGTCCTCATAGGCTGGACATGTGTCCTTTGAATCCTATTATTGACAAATGCTGCTCTTTGGTATAGACAAAAATCGGGCCCTGCAGGCAGCAGAGCGCTTACAGACCAAGCTGCGAGAACGTGGGGATGTAGCAAATGAAGACAAACTGAGCCTTCTGAAGTCAGTCCTGCAGAGCCCTCTCTTCAGTCAGATTCTGAGCCTTCAGACTTCTGTACAGCAGCTGAAAGACCAGGTAGGACATCATTCACCCAAGCAGGCGTTCACGACCTTGCATAGATCTTGTGAAAGCCTGGTGTTTTTCTGAAAGGCTGATTTTTCTATGTGTTAATGAATAGTTAATGAAGTCATTTAAACCTCCAAATGAGACATTCAGATTCAATGTGGCTTTTTTCCTCCTAGTTATTTTTGTAATGGTTGTTGCTGTATATTGTAGATGATATGACATTGTGTTGAAAGCTGTGTGGATGCTGAAGAATGAGTTTCTACAGGAAAAACGGATGATAAAAATATGTTTAGGATGGTTGGCTGTAGACTTGGTTTCCATCATCACTCAGGCTCATTGTTCATGTGATCGTTCATTCAGATTCGGACATTCAGTATACTTACAAGATTTCAGATAAGCCTGGATTTGCATGTGTAATCATGTGTATGAAGAAGGGAAATCACCTCTATTTTGACAGTAAAAGGAATAATTACATTGTCATCAGTTAGAGGAATTGCAATTCTCACTTCTTTGAAGAGTGTAAGTAGCAATTGCTTCCATGACAGCTCAGATGGTGATAAACATTAGAACTTCTAAATGTAACACAGTGCTTTTTTGTTCTGTAAAAAGTATGAGCATTAAAAAGTGCTAGCATTTATATTAAAATTAAAACATTTCACAATGACAGAGTGAAAACTGAAGTCAGATGTTCTTTGAACTTACTTAATTTAATCACCATTTCTATGCTTTAAAAAATATTTTAAAAATGTTTGTTATCTTCAAGGTTTAAAATCAATCTAATTATGCCTTCAATCCAAGTTGGTTTTCATTCTGATGTCTGTGGTATTAATTTAATGGTTATAGATGACTTGCTAGCAAATATTCTGCCTTTTAAGGTTAAAAATGAAACTTGAAGATTAGTTTCATAATTGAGTGAAACAGCTCCAGTTAAAAAAAAAAAAGCCCAAAATGTGGCTAATGTGAAAGAACAAAAAGTAGTAAGAGAGAATGAATTTGTTTAATGTCATATAACTTCTTAATCTAGATATTTTGTAGCAAAAAATGTAAATCAAGAAGAATCTTCACAAATACTTTTCTATAGTAAATTTCTATCTAATGGTCTTAAGTCGTGATCATGAATTTAAGGTGTTTTTGTTATATGTAGTTGTGTTTGTCTCCTTTACAAGTTATTGAAAAGATTGATTTTATTTTATTGTTGTTTATTTATTTTTTTATTATTTTTTATTTTTATTTTTATTTTTATTTTTTTGAGACGGAGTCTCGCTCTGTCGCCCAGGCTGGAGTGCAGTGGCCGGATCTCAGCTCCGCCTCCCAGGTTTACGCCATTCTCCTGCCTCAGCCTTCCGAGTAGCTGGGGCTACAGGCGCCCGCCACCTCGCCCGGCTAGTTTTTTGTATTTTTTAGTAGAGACGGGGTTTCACCGGGTTAGCCAGGATGGTCTCGATCTCCTGACCTCGTGATCCGCCCGTCTCGGCCTCCCAAAGTGCTGGGATTACAGGCTTGAGCCACCGCGCCCGGCTATTTTACTGTTTTTTGAGACAGAGTCTCATTCTGTCACCATGGCTGGAGTACAGTGGCACCATCTTGGATCACTGCAGCCTCTGTCTCCCTGGTTCAAGAGATTCTCCTGCCTCAGCCTCCCAACTAGCTGGGATTATAGGTGCCCAATACCACACCCAGCTAATTTTTGTATTTTTAGTAGAGATGGGGGGGGGGGGGGTTTCACCATGTTGGCTAGGCCGGTCTCGAACTCCTGACCTCAAATGATCTACGTGCTTCAGCCTCCCAAGGTGCTGGGATTACAGGAGTGAGCCACCACACCTGGCAAGACTGATTTTCAGTACTGGTTTTCAGAATGTATTGGCAAGCTTTTGGAGAAACCAGTATCCTGAATAAAAGCATAATTACGTTGTGGAAATTATCTGCTTTATCAGAGAGTGTAAAGAAGTTGAACAGATATCTTCTATTCTTATTATGTTATGTGAAAACATGATGAGAATGAGAAGAAAAGTTGAAACAAAAAGAGTGCTAGCAAGTGTGTTGGGACATACCACTGGCCCAGTGAGATAACTTGAAATTTCCCTTGCAGACAGTCTTATATAAAAGGAATAGCATTTGTGCATACAGTGTCTCATGAAAGGAGGGGACAAATAGGCCTGCCTATTAAGCTTGTTTTACCATTTCCGTATGGAGGTAGGATATGGGCTCTAAGAGTATTTGAGTCTCACGTGATTCAGATGAAACCTACTTGGAAATTTGTTGAGACTGAGACTAACTACAGCATGATCTTATTATTTTGTTAATGATAGACACTGGTATATTTTAAGACTACAAAAATTGTGAGGTCTGAGAATTCTATGGGGCATGTCTTACATGTTTTTGGACTTTGGGCTTCTTGGCCACATGTTCGTATACAGTGAAAAACTAATACTGAAAGGGACCAAGAAAAACACCTAGTTTATACGCTGTAGATTACAGTGGCTTAGAGAGGTTAAGTGACTTGATTATAAGAGTAGAGTAGAACTAGAACTTAGTTTTCTTTGGAGCCTGTCTTACGTCTTCTTCTTCTTCCTTTTTTTTTTTTTTTGGTAGAAAGTTGGTCCCTAGATGCCAAGAATTTTCTTTTGTTTAAAATCATTAATAACTTTTTACAGTGTCTGTGACTCTTTTTTTAATCTCCATTCTTTACTAATTCAATTCCATTTGTTTACCAGATTCTTTCTTATATGACTAGAGTAAAAATTTAAAAACTTATTTTCTATTCTAAAATTTAAATATAAGTACTCTAGACTTTTGTCATGTCAGATTTACATTTTCTATGTAGTTTACCAACTGCTGATTTATTAATATTTATAATTTAATAATTAATGAATTTGAGGAATGAAATTTATTCTTTTAAACCAGTGGCTACACAAATCTGACCAATGGCTAGCTTATATTTATTACTTCATACCTTACCTATTTTCAAATGTATAATTTTATATGCATGACAGGTACAATTTACTATCTCCATCTTTTTTACTATTACTAGAAAATACGACCCTCTGATTCTCCCTCTCCATCAGCCTCCTGTTTTTTTAGAAGTAAAGGAACTGAATAATTGAAAAGCTTGAGGTATATGCAGCATATTGGAGAACATGATCATATTGTTGCATTAATGACAGATGCTGACATGCCATGTTGAATTAAGCCTACAATTTTTTTCCCTCAGATCCTTCTCATTACTTCTATTCAATAATGTTTAATTTTTTCAATTTGCTTCTTCAGTATTAAGACTGCCCTTAGAAATCAAACTGTTTCCCTTTGGCAAATTAAACACTTGACAGGTGTGTAACTGAGAGGGCAAAAAAGCCATGCCCTGAAGGGATGTGCTATTTAAATATTGTCAAAAATATTAGCAGGTCTGAGAATATAATTGATGTCTCTGTTTAACTCTGCCACATTGTGTATTGTTCTAATGCCAGCTAAAAGGATGCATGCTATTAAACCTGAATAATCTTTAATAGCTCTGGTTCATTTCCTATTGCATGATTCCTGTTTAAGTGAAGAGAAAAAAAAAAAAAAAGAACTGTGACTGTATGTCAATGATCTGTCAAATGCAAATTCTCAAGTAGTGTCCTCACTGTCACCTAGTCATCACTGCTAATCACTACAGGGCTTAATGCGTATTCATGACAAAAATCCAGCTATTGTGGGGGAAATAAACACGTTAGCAGTTTAATAATAGAAACTTGTCAGCCTTGAGGATATTGGATTTGCATATTTTTCTATGAAGTTTCTCCAGTCCAGTATAGGTGGATGCTACTTTCTTGATTAATTAATTGCTTTGCCTTAAGAATTGACCAGTGACACTAAATTAATCTTTTTACCCTGAATTATCTGTAGGAAAACTGAGAATTAAAATGATTAATTTCAGTAGAAATTTAGGACCAATACTTAAAAATCGACATTGCGGCCGGGCGCGGTGGCTCAAGCCTGTAATCCCAGCACTTTGGGAGGCCGAGACGGGTGGATCACGAGGTCAGGAGATCGAGTCCATCCTGGCTAACACGGTGAAACCCCGTCTCTACTAAAAATACAAAAAACTAGCCGGGCGAGGTGGCGGGCGCCTGTAGTCCCAGCTACTCGGGAGGCTGAGGCAGGAGAATGGCGGGAACCCGGGAGGCGGAGCTTGCAGTGAGCTGAGATCTGGCCACTGCACTCCAGTCCGGGCGACAGAGCGAGACTCCGCCTCAAAAAAAAAAAAAAAAAAAAAAAAAAATCGACATTGCTAAGATTATTTTTAAAGCTACGGCAACAGAGACCAATTCCAAGATTGGAGAAATAATGTGGATAACGCAGGCTGCAAAAGCTGCTTAGACAGCAAATAAGCCTCAGCACAGAATATTCAGGAGGTCTCTCCTTGTCAATGACCTTCAGACTTTTTGGAGTGTGGCATTCTATTGTTTTGTTGTTGGTGTTTGTTTAATATTTCCAGGATTCTAGTTCATTTATTTTCCTTCCCCAAAGTGTAGGCTTACACAGATATCATCTAGATGCATAATGTATATGCACACAAAATTAAGGCAGATTTTTCTTTGGAAATTTTATGACAACTCTTGAAATAATTATAGAGATGCTGTGTTAACATAGGATCAGGGTTGAAAATTACTCTTAAGGGGGCGGAGCAAGATGGCCGAATAGGAACAGCTCCAGTCTCCAACTCCCAGCGTGAGCGACACAGAAGACCGGTGATTTCTGCATTTTCAACTGAGGTACTGGGGTCATCTCACTGGGGAGTGCCAGACAATCGGTGCTGGTCAGCTGCTGCAGCCCGACCAGCGAGAGCTGAAGCAGGGCGAGGCATTGCCTCACCTGGGAAGCACAAGGGGGAAGGGAATCCCTTTTCCTAGCCAGGGGAACTGAGACACACAACACCTGGAAAATTGGGTAATTCCCACCCCAATACTGCGCTTTAAGCAAATGGGCACACCAGGAGATTATACCCACACCTGGCCGGGAGGGTCCCACGGCCCCGGGCCTCCCTTATTGCTAGCACAGCAGTCTGCGATCTAACCGCAAGGCAGCAGCGAGGCTAGGGGAGGGGCGCCCGCCATTGCTGAGGCTGAAGTAGGTAAACAAAGCCACTGGGAAGCTTGAACTGGGTGGAGCTCACAGCAGCTCAAGGAAACCTGCCTGTCTCTGTAGACTCCACCTCTGGGGACAGGGCACAGCTAAACAACAACAGGGGAAGCAGCAGAGGCCTATGCAGACGCGAACGACTCTGTCTGACAGCTTTGAAGAGAGCAGTGGATCTCCCAACACGGAGGTTGAGATCTGAGAACAGACAGACTGCCTGCTCAAGTGGGTCCCTGACCCCTGAGTAGCCTAACTGGGAGACATCCCCCACTAGGGGCAGTCTGACACCCCACACCTCACAGGGTGGAGTACACCCCTGAGAGGAAGCTTCCAAAGTAAGAATCAGACAGGTACACTCGCTGTTCAGCAATATTCTATCTTCTGCAACCTCTCCTGCTGATACCCAGGCAAACAGGGTCTGGAGTGGACCTCAAGCAATCTCCAACAGACCTACAGCTGAGGGTCCTGACTATTAGAAGGAAATCTATCAAACAGGAGGAACACCTATACCAAAACCCCATCAGTACGTCACCATCATCAAAGACCAGAGGCAGATAAAACCACAAAGACGGGGAAGAAGCAGGGCAGAAAAGCTGGAAATTCAAAAAATAAGAGCACATCTCCCCCTACAGAGGAGCACAGCTCATCGCCAGCAATGGATCAAAGCTGGTCAGAGAATGACTTTGACAAGATGAGAGAAGAAGGCTTCAGTCCATCAAACTTCTCAGAGCTAAAGGAGGAATTACGTACCCAGTGCAAAGAAACTAAAAATCTCGAAAAAAGAGTGGAAGAATTGATAGCTAGACTAATTAATGCAGAGAAGGTCATAAACGAAATGACAGAGATGAAAACCATGACACGAGAAATACGTGACAAATCCACAAGCTTCAGTAACTGACTCGATCAACTGGAAGAAAGAGTATCAGCGATTGAGGATCAAATGAATGAAATGAAGCGAGAAGAGAAACCAAAAGAAAAAAGAAGAAAAAGAAATGAACAAAGCCTGCAAGAAGTATGAGATTATGTAAAAAGACCAAATCTACGTCTGATTGGGGTGCCTGAAAGTGAGGGGGAAATGGAACCAAATTGGAAAACACTCTTCAGGATATCATCTAGGAGAACTTCCCCAACCTAGTAGGGCAGGCCAACATTCAAATTCAGGAAATACAGAGAACACCACAAAGATACTCCTCGAGAAGAGCAACTCCAAGACACATAATTGCCAGATTTACCAAAGTTGAAATGAAGGAAAAAATCTTAAGGGCAGCCAGAGAGAAAGGTCGGGTTACCCACAAAGAGAAGGCCATCAGAATAGCAGCAGACCTTTCAGCAGAAACTCTACAAGCCAGAAGAGAGTGGGGGCCAATATTCAACGTTCTTAAAGAAAAGAATTTTAAACCCAGAATTTCATATCCAGCCAAACTAAGTTTCATCAGTGAAGGAGAAATAAAATCCTTTACAGATAAGCAAATGCTTAGAGATTTTGTCACCACCAGGCCTGCCTTACAAGAGACCCTGAAGGAAGCCCTAAACATGGAAAGGAACAACCGGTACCAGCCATTGCAAAAACATGCCAAAATGTAAAGACCATTGAGGCTAGGAAGAAACTGCATCAACTAACGAGCAAAATAACCAGTTAATATCATAATGGCAGGATCAAGTTCACACATAACAATATTAGCCTTAAATGTTAATGGACTAAATGCTCCAATTAAAAGACACAGCCTGGCAAACTGGATAAAGAGTCAAGACCCATCAGTCTGCTGTATTCAGGAGACCCATCTCACATGCAGAGACACACATAGGCTCAAAATAAAGGGATGGAGGAAGATCTACCAAGCAAATGGAGAACAAAAAAAAGCAGGGATTGCAATCCTAGTCTCTGATAAAACAGACTTTAAACCATCAAAGATCAAAAGAGACAAAGAAGGCCATTACATAATGGTAAAGGGATCAATTCAACAGGAAGAGCTAACTATCCTAAATATATATGCACCCAATACAGGAGCACCCAGATTCATAAAGCAAGTCCTTAGAGACTTACAAAGAGACTTAGACTCCCATACAATAATAATGGGAGACTTCAACACTCCACTGTCAACATTAGACAGAGCAACGAGACAGAAAGTTAACAAGGATATCCAGGAATTGAACTCATCTCTGCACCAAGCGGACCTAATAGACATCTATAGAACTCTCCACCCCAAATCAACAGAATATACATTCTTCTCAGCACCACATCGCACTTATTCCAAAATTGACCACATAATTGAAAGTAAAGCACTCCTTAGCAAATGTAAAAGAACAGAAATTATAACAAACTGTCTCTCAGACCACAGTGCAATCAAACTAGAACTCAGGACTAAGAAACTCAATCAAAACCGCTCAACTACATGGAAACTGAACAACCTGCTCCTGAATGACTACTGTGTACATACGAAATGAAGGCAGAAATAAAGATGTTCTTTGAAACCAATGAGAACAAAGATACAACATACCAGAATCTCTGGGACACATTTAAAGCAGTGTGTAGAGGGAAATTTATAGCACTAAATGCCCACAAGAGAAAGCAGGAAAGATCTAAAATTGACACTCTAACATCACAATTAAAAGAACTGGAGAAGCAAGAGCGAACACATTCAAAAGCTAGTAGAAGACAAGAAATAACTAAGATCAGAGCAGAACTGAAGGAGATAGAGACACAAAAAACCCTCCAAAAAATCAATGAATCCAGGAGTTGGTTTTTTGAAAAAATCAACAAAATTGACAGACCGCTAGCAAGACTAATAAAGAAGAAAAGAGAGAAGAATCAAATAGATGCAATAAAAAATGATAAAGGGGATATCACCACTGACCCCACAGAAATACAAACTACCATCAGAGAATACTATAAACACCTCTATGCAAATCAACTAGAAAATCTAGAAGAAATGGATAATTTCCTGGACACTTACACTCTTCCAAGACTAAACCAGGAAGAAGTTCAATCCCTGAATAGACCAATAGTAGGCTCTGAAATTGAGGCAATAATTAATAGCCTACCAACCAAAAAAATCCCAGGACCAGATGGATTCACAGCTGAATTCTACCAGAGGTACAAGGAGTCTCTGGTACCATTCCTTCTGAAACTATTCCAATCAATAGAAAAAGAGGGAATCCTCCCTAACTCATTTTATGAGGCCAACATCATCCTGATGCCAAAGCCTGGCAGAGACACAACCAAAAAAAGAAAATTTTAGACCAATATCTGTGATGAACATCGATGCAAAAATCCTCAATAAAATACTGGCAAACCGGATTCAGCAGCACATCAAAAAGTTTATCCACCATGATCAAGTGGGCTTCATCCCTGAGATGCAAGGCTGGTTCAACATTCGCAAATCAATAAATGTAATCCAGCATATAAACAGAACCAAAGACAAGAACCACATGATTATCTCAATAGATGCAGAAAAGGCTTTTGACAAAATTCAACAGCCCTTCATGCTAAAAGTGCTCAATAAATTCGGTATTGATGGAACGTACCTCAAAATAATAAGAGCTATTTATGACAAACCCACAGCCAATATCATACTGAATGGGCAAAAATTGGAAAAATTCCCTTTGAAAACTGGCACAAGACAGGGATGCCCTCTCTCACCACTCCTATTCAACATAGTGTTGGAAATTCTGGCTAGGGCAATCAGGCAAGAGAAAGAAATCAAGGGTATTCAGTTAGGAAAAGAAGAAGTCAAATTGTCCCTGTTTGCAGATGACATGATTGTATATTTAGAAAACCCCATTGTCTCAGCCCAAAATCTCCTTAAGCTGATAAGCAACTTCAGCAAAGTGTCAGGATACAAAATTAATGTGCAAAAATCACAAGCATTCTTTTACACCAGTAACAGACAAACAGAGAGCCAAATCATGAATGAACTTCCATTCACAATTGCTTCAAAGAGAATAAAATACCTAGGAATCCAACTTACAAGGGATGTCAAGGACCTCTTCAAGGAGAACTACAAACCACTGCTCAGTGAAATCAAAGAGGACACTAACAAATGGAAGAACATACCATGCTCGTGGATAGGAAGAATCAATATCGTGAAAATGGCCATACTGCCCAAGGTTATTTATAGATTCAATGCCATCCCCATCAAGCTACCAATGAGTTTCTTCACAGAATTGGAAAAAATGGCTTTAAAGTTCATATGGAACCAAAAAAGAGCCTGCATTGCCAAGACAATCCTAAGTCATAAGAACAAAGCTGGAGGCATCACGCTACCTGACTTCAAACTATACTACAAGCCTACAGTAACCAAAACAGCATGGTACTGGTACCAAAACAGAGATATAGACCAATGGAACAGAACAGAGTCCTCAGAAATTATACCACACATCTACAACCATCTGATCTTTGACAAACCTGAGAGAAACAAGAAATGGGGAAAGGATTCCCTATTTAATAAATGGTGCTGGGAAAATTGGCCAGCCATAAGTAGAAGGCTGAAACTGGATCCCTTCCTTACTCCTTATACGAAAATTAATTCAAGATGGATTAGAGACTTAAATGTTAGACCTAATACCATAAAAACCCTAGAAGAAAACCTAGGTAGTACCATTCAGGACATAGGCATGGGCAAGGACTTTATGTCTAAAACACCAAAAGCAACGGCAGCAAAAGCCAAAATTGACAAATGGGATCTAATTAAACTAAAGAGCTTCTGCACAGCAAAGGAAACTACCAGCAGAGTGAACAGGCAACCCACAGAATGGGAGAAAATTTTTGCAATCTACTCATCTGACAAAGGGCTAATATCCAGAATCTACAAAGAACTCAAACAAATTTACAAGAAAAAAAAAACAACCCCATCAAAAAGTGGGCAAAGGATATGAACAGACATTTCTCAAAAGAAGACATTCATACAGCCAACAGACACATGAAAAAATGCTCATCATCACCCACCATCAGAGAAATGCAAATCAAAACCACAATGAGATACCATCTCACACCAGTTAGAATGGCAATCATTAAAAAGTCAGGAAACAACAGGTGCTGGAGAGGATGTGGAGAAATAGGAACACTTTTACACTGTTGGTGGGACTGTAAACTAGTTCAACCATTATGGAAAACAGTATGGCGATTCCTCAGGAATCTAGAACTAGATGTACCATATGACCCAGCCATCCCACTACTGGGTATATACCCAAAGGATTATAAATCATGCTGCCATAAAGACACATGCACACGTATGTTTATTGCGGCACTATTCACAGTAGCAAAGACTTGGAATCAACCCAAATGTCCATCTGTGACAGACTGGATTAAGAAAATATGGCACATACACACCATGGAATATTATGCAGCCATAAAAAAGGATGAGTTTGCATCCTTTGTAGGGACATGGATGCAGCTGGAAACCATCATTCTTAGCAAACTATCACAAGAACAGAAAACCAAACACCGCATGTTCTCACTCATAGGTGGAAACTGAACAATGAGATCACTTGGACTCGGGAAGGGGAACATCACACATCGGGGCCTATCATGGGGAGCAGAGAGCGGGGAGGTATTGCATTGGGAGTTATACCTGATATAAATGACAAATTGATAGGTGCTGACGAGTTGATGGGTGCAGCACACCAACATGGCACAAGTATACATATGTAACAAACCTGCACATTATGCGCATGTACCCTACAACCTAAAGTATAATAAAATAAATAAATAAATAAAAAGAAAATTACTCTTAAATGTTGATTAAACTGGTTCACTGAATGCTACATTGAACAATCTTTTTTTGAAATTTTTTCGTGAAATGAGATCTTCATGATATAAAATTTTGGTTTTATATTTCTATGTTTGTAAGTTTTCACTAATTACATTTCAAAAAGAATTTGAAGCAACTTCTGATGGTAAAACTTGTTAAATAATGAATGATTAAAATGTAAACCTAAACAAAGACCAAATAAAAATATCACAGAACTAGTAATTTGGGTTACTAAAATTGAGTATGTCATTTAATTTGTTTCCCAGAAGCAAAGCAAAACAGAAAAAAAAAAAAAAAAAAAAGAAAGAGAGAGAGAGACAGACAGAACTGAAGGACAATGTGGGATTCAGTGAACCAGTTTTCCCTTGGCAATGGGCGAGTTATCTCATGGAGGCTCATATTCTCATATTCATTTAATAATCAGCCTTTGTTGAACATGTAAATTAACAAAAGTACAAAGAATAATCAGATGGAGGTTCTCACTATCTAGAGGGGAAAATAGAACATAGAAAAAAAAACGAAGAAGGTGAATAGTAAAGAAAGAATGAGTAACTTTGACTAGAAGAAAACCTCACAGTGGAGGCAATAGCATGGATAATGGGTCTTGAAAAATGAGTTCTGCAGAGGTGGGGGAAATGATTTCAGGTAGAGAGAGTAGTGTTTACAGGGATACAGAGCAGTTCACAACTGAGGATTATTTTATGCTCTCCCTTCCCAAGGGAAACTTGGCAGTGTCTGGAGTCAGTTCTTACTATCATGACTGGAAGATGCTGCTGAAAGTTAATGGGTAGAGTTCAGGGATGCTGTTAAACATCCTTCAGTGTACAGCATAGCCTCCTACAGCAAAAAAACGATTGGGTTTATAATGTCTGCATTGCTGAGGTTGAGAAACCCTGGTGTGGAGCACCATGCAGACCTATATTATCAGAGCAGTAGATTATATGAGGGGTATTGGCAGGAGAGGAAACTATGGAGCCAGACTGAAGAACTTTTTCAAGTAAGATTTGTTGGTTGATTAATCACCTTTGTTCTTTTGCATTTTTTTTTTGGATATTGTATTAACTTTGTCTTCTAACCCTTCTATTATATACATTATGTTAGCAATCATTTTGTTTTTTATTTCTTCACATTTTTTAACATGATAAAATCATTCTAACAGGCTGGATGCAGTGGCCAAGACGGGTGGATAACTGGAGGCCAGGAGGTCGAGACCAGCATGGTCAACATGGTGAAATCCCATTGTCTCTACTAAAAATACAAAAATTAGCCAAGTGTGCTTGTGCACACCTGTAATCCCAGCTACTCGGGAGACTGAAGGTGGAGTTTGTGGTGAGCCCAGATTGCACCACTGCACTCCAGACTGGGCGACAGAGCCAGACTCTGTCTCAAAAAAAAAAAAAAAAAAAAAAAAAGCATCCTAACATAAAATTAAGGTAGTGATTTTAATGACATTTTGATAAGTAAGATCTTCAGTTATAATTGCAAAATATAGTAATTGCTCTTTAAAATAATGCTTCTTTCATCTTACTAATTCTAAGAATACAGCATCACATCCTAATTTACTCATGGTTTTTCTGCCCAAGGCCACATAAGTAATGTACACTCTGTGTGAATTTTTTTTTTTTTCTGATGCTCAAAACAGGAGCAAATTCTAGCAAACCTAGAGATGTAGGTAGTCTGGTAGTCCATGTGTACTTCAGAGGTTCAGCTTCAAATATCTGAGGTAAGCAGAGGTTGTTAGGTGGAACACACACTGTGCCAGGACATGTCTGAGGAGTCTTGATTCTGTAGATACAGATTTGTAAGACTGCAAAGAGTTCATGGCCAAAATGTTGAGGTATATTGCTACTTAAAGTAGCAACAGCAGCAGCTCAAATAATTTCTTACATTTATTATTTTAGATTGATGGAAAATGAGAAATTTTGCGAGCTGAGCGTTTTCTTGCTCTATTTTGACTTTGACAGTCAGAAAGATACTGTTTTGTTTGATTCATATCTTAAAGGACAGAAGTGCTTATGTTTCCCTCTCTTTATTACTTATATAAATGACAAAAAAAAAGATCCTTTCCCTATAGTGTTTTAATTTGAGACCGAAAGGAGGATGATTCACCTGTAGGCTTGCTATCAGTAAAGGGGACACGACTACTGTCTTTCTAAGAATGTCTAGGTTAGGTTATGACTTGGCGTTGGTAGGGGAAGGAGGACAGAAAGGAAGAAATATGCTTTGATTTCATTAACAAGAATTATCTAAAAATGGAGTGGAACTCTTCCCAGCTGTTGTTGCTTGTGAAAATGAAAATGATCTTTCTTACACCTGAAATAGTTTTACTTTTGTGCTAGAGCTTTGTAGCCACCTGACAGCGAAGTATCTATTTCTTGAGACTCTAGTGTGCATTATCTAGGAGAAGTTAAAAGAGAATGAGTGGTTCTTATGTTTTTACATTTACCGTAAAGTTTATTTACTGTAGGAATTTCAAATACTTTATTTTTGGTACAATAACAGCTTTTAAATGTTTGTTCCTTTAGCTAAAAGTTTGTAAATATAGAGCCATTGAAGGGACTAAAATTTTTGTTTTACCGTGGGCAAGAAGGCACTGTTCAAGCTTTTTATACAGTGCTGGATTAAAATGCAACACCATCTTGCTATTGGCTATGCATGTGTGTCTAAAACAGCAAATGGTGATAATTGTATGGTATTTTTGTGACAATGTTAAATGGTCTTTGGAGAAGAAGGAAAAAAATGTGAAATTTACTGGTTATAACCTAAATAAGTTTTTTTAAACCTCCAAATTTAAGAATAATAGGCCTCATTTTACGTTTGCAGCTACAACAATTACCTTTCAAGAAGCCCTTGTGTACTATAGACTGCCTCATTTAACTAGTCCATCAGTTCCTTAAGGTAGGTTTTGTCTTCATTTTATCCAGTGAGGAAATTGGGGGTTAGCTTATATAACATAATCTGACCCACAAAATTATTCATTGATAGACTTAGGAGAATTTGAGGTCTGTCTAACCCTGAAGCCAGTCTTTTTTTTTTTTTCTTTTGTTATAAGTTACACTGTTTCTGAACCCTTAGTTCTCTGTATTAATGAACAAATAAGATGGGAAAACAGTTAATAGCATCCCTAAAGAGAAATGCACTTGAGCTGAACATCATCTAAACTCAAATTCATTAAGTTAAAATATGCCATGTCCTGTAAATTCTTCTCCCAAATTTTAATCATAATCTTTTTGACATAAACCAGTACTTTCATTCTGGTTATATTAATAATTTTGCTAGATTTTAAAGGTAAAGTGAATGATCTGGTTAAAGATAATAGTGGAATGGAGAGAGAATGTGGCAGAATATAATCAGTCTTCGTGTGTCCATTCCTATATAATTATACTTCTCTGTAAAGCTTTATTTTATTTTTATTTTCCTCTAAGCAGATTGTGAACACTGAGTCAGTTTTGTCTCCTAGAAATGTGGGACTGATAGGAAAAACACTGCAAGAATTCTAACATGTTGTTTGTTTAAATTTTCAGTTTCTAAATTACTTATTTACCATGGCATTTCAAATAGATTAATTTACTTAATTTTGATACCTTCCCCACTTTGACGTAGAAAATTTCAGTATACCTTGGTAAGAATATAATTTTAGGTCAAGCTACACTTTTTAAATTTTTTTCTCTTGGAAATTTAGCTAAGAAAACACAGAATTGTTGAGATTTAAATAAAGAAAAGACATTCTGTAAATATGCATAAACACACATGCCTAGACTGTGGTATATGCTGCATTCCACTTGCCATTTGTTCTTAACAAGCGTAAAAAGGAGCTTTAGAATTAATTGTATTTCAGGTTTGCTTGACATCCATTTGCTACTTTTGGCATAAAATCCATGCCATATTCATCTTTAAATATTTGTACCTTATATGATACTTAAGCTCAAAAACTGATTGCTTAATAAATGAATGCATGAGTATTCTTAAATATTCAAAACTGTCGTTCATTATTTATCTTTCCTTGACAGACAACTAATTTTTAACATAAGTAAATTAACTAAATAACTGAAGTTATTTTGGAGATGCTATCTTTTCTCTTAGTGATGACATTGAAAAGGTACATCACTTGTCATTATCATAGCAATTATCATAGCATAAAGTCTTACTGTGTGCCCATAACTGTTCTAGTTCTATTGTAGTTAATGGTTTCATCATTACAACAATACTATAAAGTAGGTAGTATGATTTTCCTCATTTTATAGATAGGGAAATGGAGTTACAGAGAGGTTAAGCGATAGAGCCAGGCAGGCTGGACTCCAGACCCTAGGTCTTAATCATAGAACTCCATATATTTTGTTTTATTTTCTTCTTAAACAGCATAGTGAATATAGTTTAAGGATTTGTGGGTGATGTGAGTACTTCTTATGATTATCTCATCTCAGATTGTGGCAGAGTGGTCTAGTAGTATTTGGAGACAAACCTGATCCAGATTTGTATTCTGGTACTGATATTTATTAGTAGGTGATATTAAGTAAGAGTTTATTCTCAGTACATATATCCTGTGAAACATTTTGGTCTCCTGATCAGTTTACAGCCATAAATTATTATTAAGGTCTGCAAAAATCTTTTGTTCATATGGTTTTATCTATCAATATATGCCATGTTGGAAATCAGAATTCAGAAATGTTTTAAATATTTATTTATTTAAAAATGCCCCATTACATGTTTAAAAATTGAAGAGAGTGGCATTATTTTATATTTTTGCACATATATTTAGTGTGCAGCTTAATAGCAGAATACTAGATTTTCATCGGCTTCTGCATTCAGTCTGTTTGGATTTGCTGTTTTAGTTGATGTTTTTGAAGAAAATCTGGCCTCACACAGATATGTAAACTGGGAAAGGGAGGGGTATAGCTTTTTCAGATAATTGTGGTATCCTTCTTTGGTAGTGCATCAAAATTTGTGATGGTTTCTTTAAAGTTTAGTTGCACTGTTGAAGCAGCATCGTTGTCTGGGGTAAATACATGGGGTTTGTCGTCTGGCACCAAGAAAATTAAGGACACGGACACATGTGGGTGGGTTAAGGAATGAGAAGTTGAATAGGCAGAAGAAAGGAGAGAGGAGAACAGCTCCTTGCCAGAAAGAGGCATCCGAAAAAAGGGGCAAGGCAGTAGACCGCAGCAGATTTTATAGGCAGGCTTGAGGAGGGGGTGTCTGATTTACGTAGGGCACACAGATTGGTTTGACCAGGTGTGATGTTGTTTACACAGTTTGAAGGGAAGGCTGGTTGCCCCGCTCTAATCTTACTATGCAAGTGGGCTTTCCACTTGGCTCTTGCCATCTTGTCTGCTCCTTACTGTACATGTGACTGGCAAAAAGAGAAGATGGAGCCACCATTTTGAACATGCCTAGTCCCAGGGTAGTATATTCCAGTGGGCACAGCTGCTGGCATTCACCTGTGCAAGTTTACAGCTTGTTTATATCTGCAGCTCCATTTCACAGGCTGCTTTTTGTTAGAGAAGAAAATGATTTTGGGGCTGCTTTTCTGGAAAACCTGACCAAGGACTATACCCTCACTATCAGCCTAAGTAATTTCTTCTTAACTCCTGTATCACTGTGAAATCTGAAACCAAATCAGTAAGTATTTCACTCTCTATTACAGGAAACTCTATTTGTCTGTCTTGGTCTTTGAATTTTTTTTAAACTAAAGTTTCGTTTATATTACATTGGTCATTTGGAAAATTTGAAAAATGGAAAAATCACATTTCCTGTTTCATTATATAACATAAAGTTATACTTGCTGATATCAGTTGCAGTTTTATCAACAAATTCAAGTTAGGGAAAGGTGTCAAGATCAAGGTGGCAGACACAGATGTTCTAAAATTCTAATTTTCACTTGAAAGCTTAAATTTTATTATGGGCAGTAAGTCCTGTCTGTTGTTTTCCTTGCAGTCACGGGCTTACTTTGTTTATTTTTGAGAAAATGTCTTTTCTATACCCAAGTCTATATAATCACAGTTTTTTTTTTTTTTTTTTTTCCAGATATGATACTTACGAAAAAAGCGGCTAGGCTAGTTCAGCTTGCAACTCAAATTAGTGCTTTTCTGTGAGACAACCATTGAATTTATTGTGCAGCATAAACACTTTATATTTACCATTTTACCATTTTGGTTTTTTTTTTTTTGAGACGGTGTCTTGTTGTGTCACGTAGACTGGGCTGGAGTGCAGTGGCATGTTCATGGCTTACTGCAGCCTCGGCCTGTTGGGCTGCAGTGACCCTCCAACCTCAGCCTTCTATGTAGCTGGGACCACAGGTGTGTGCCATTAGCCAGGCTATTTATTTATTTATTTATCTGTAGAGAGGAGCTTTTGCCATGCTGCTCAGGCTGGTCTCAAACTCCTGGACTCAAGCGATCTGCCCACCTCAGCCTCCCAAAGTGCTGGGATTACAGGCATGAACCACCTGTAATTTTCCCCCGAAGAATAAAAAGTAACCTTAGCTGGTATCTTTGGCCTTGAAACACTCAGAAACCTGGTCTGCTTACCATTTTGAAACATGGAACATAAAAAAGACATGTTCTTGAAGGTCAAGATTTAATAAAATCAACAAGTTTTACTGTATCAAGAATTTGTAACTTAAAAGGATGGGGAAATAGAATATTGCTGTTTATGAGAGGCGCTGAAAGGAATTTGTAGTCTTTTTTTCAGCGTACCTCGGACACCTCTACCCACCCAATGACAATAATAAGAAATAAAGATACTATTAAAAAAGATCAAAAGAATTTGAAAAAATAACCCATTATTTTTGAAATTAGGATCTCAGTGGGAACTCAGGGGAGAGGTAAAACATCCTGGTTTTACTTCATTGTAGGAGCCAACTTTTTAGAAAAGAAGTTAAACACTTTTTTGATAACAATAACGAAAAGAGTTTAAAACAAAATTATGTTTTAACTTCAAGTTATTTTCCAATCTTTATTCAAGTGTTCATAAATATTTTATGAAATTTGGGGAAGTGGGAGTCTTAATTTTTTTACCTAAGTGTATTCCCAAAAGTTTTAGTGTCATTTAGGCCTTCTTAAAGAAGAAAATGAGTTTATAAAATACACGTGGAGGGCTGGGCACGGTGGCTGACGCCTGTAATCCTAGCACTTTGGGAAGCTGAGGTGGGTGGGTCACCTGAGGTCAGGAGTTCAGGACCAGCCGGACCAACATGGAGAAACACCGTCTCTACTAAAACTACAAAATTAGCTGCCTGTGGTGGCAACATGCCTGTAATCCCAGCTCAGCTACTTGGGAGGCTGAGACAGGAGAATTGTTTGAACCTGGGAGGCAGAGGTTGCGGTGAGCCGAGATTGCGCCATTGCACTCCAGCCTGGGCAACAAGAGCAAAACTCTGTCTAAAAAAAAAAATAATAAATAAATAAATATATATATAAATATGTAAAAATATAAATATATATATACACACACACAGCTCAGTATTTAGTACAGTATGCCTTGTGGATTGATTTTAATAAAAATCTCTTATTATGTAGTTTAAAGAATGAATAAGATCTTTGCAGGTTTGAATAAAAACTAAAATATTAAAATAGTCTGTTAACTCCTCATTCCTCCACTTAAATTGACAGCATTGTGTAAAAGCTAAAGTCTATAGTTTTGTATTTGGTTTTGTCATTTAACAGGTTATAATAATCAGTGTTACATTGGGTAGATTATTGATCATCCAGGTACACCTTCCCAAATATAAAAAGGGAAAAGTCAGAGTCTTACATACACTTTATTTCCTTGTTTAGTTTTTAAGCTTTCTTTGCCTTCTGTCTTCAATTTTATAGTTCACAGTTTAACTTTTTTAGCACAAGGGAATTTTAAGACAAATATACATTTGTACCTATATAGGGGCAGGTGCAGAAAATGTACATTTTGATTACTTAAAATGACTCTATCAACATTCTTGTGTTAAGGACTTATTTTCTCAATTGAATACCTTTGTCTTTTAAATTTATTAGCAAATGTTAGTCAAGGCTACTTAAAAATATCTGCAAATTATAATGTGTGTTCTCGATTACTATCTCTTTTGGTATTTGAGAATTCATAGCTGTGAACAGAAAGATATCTTATCTCAGTAGCTGAGTGAGCTAAGCCTAGTAGAATAATTTTGTAGGATATTTAACATATTAGTGATTATGGAAAGCATTTTGTCACTTTAATTACTATCCCTATCACCTAGTGATGTTTAAGACATTTTAGATGCTCAATAAATACTTGAATGAATGAAAGGAAGGTCTCATAGAAAATGTAAAATTTTGTTTGTTCTATTTGAAAATATTGTTTTCCCTTCTTATAACTTATTGCTCCATTTTGTGTCTCGTTTATTTCAGGAGCCAGGAGCTACCTTATGTCTAAAATAGTTTCGTCACATTAAGCTAATCCCCTTTGAACATGCAGTTCAATTTCTTTAATTAGCTTTAAAAATAAGGATCATTAAATCAGAGTGCCACCATCAATTACTGTGCAAGGGTTTGCCTGTTCAATAATGCATCAGAGCTGTGCTTTAATCAGTATTTCACTGAAAGATTTATGGAAAAGGAGGCCTCTCTAGGTTCCAAACTTGAAATGGAGTCCTATCATATGTAAAAAATTTTTCTTGTGATTGCTATCATTTTAGGTGCTGTATTTCATTGAATGCTCTCAGCATCCAATCTTTGCATTTCATAGTTGGAATCATTTCCAGAGAGTGTTTTACAGCATTTTTGGTAAATTCACAAGAAAATAAGCACATTTTTTTTGTTCTGCAAGAATAAAATACAAGGTGCATGATTTAAGAAAAAGTCTGCGTTTATAAGAGGTGCGTCTGTTATGGCAAATTCCCTGAAGAATGGCTTCTTGTTTCTCAGTACGTTAAGGTGTCTAACAAATAAACACAAAATATGGGAAATTGAGCTAGCAATGTATGTCTGTTTAAACAATTTACCAAAACTAGGGTTGCAAAAGTAGTACTCATTTTTTCTTACTAACCTAATTTAAGATAATGTATATTTTAGCTTTTAAATGATAGATTATAACATCCAGCAGACATACATAAGTATTTTGGTCATTCTTACTGGTATACTGTGTATTGAGAATAAGTCAAAATAGCAATCATAAAACAGATTTGATAATCTACCAAAAAATGTTTTATGAAATAAAGTTTGATCCTAAGCAGTCATTTTTGTAGGTATTTACAGAAATACTTCTGGAAATATTGATGGTAACCATTAAAACAGAGCTAATAATATTAACTTTCTTTTCAGTTAACAACTCAGAAGGAATAGATGAAATACAAGAAGTGATATTTTAATGCTTTATAGTACATTTAGTTAAATGAATGTATGTATTTGAAAATCTTCTATTGGTTTAAAATTGAATGCATTATCATATAGTTATGGTGAAAATATTGTAAATGTTTTTGAAAAGAGGTATAAGTAATTTATAATTTTGAAATCTCGTAATTACATTAGCCTTGTCCCAGCATATATCAAAATAGTGTGAAAGTATGGCATAATTATTATTTCCAAAAAATAATTTGGTATGCAATAAAATTATTAAAAGTTTAAAAAATTTATAATATTTGTGGAAGACAAATCTAAATGTGTTTCAGAGGTTAAAATATGTTTGTTGAGGATTCATCTTTACCTGAGCACTTGTTAAAGGACTCCTTCTGGGAGTGGGAATTAGCCCGTTTAATCCACATCAAGCCAGTGGAGGGCCACATGTCACAGTGGTAGACCAGACTTCATCTTCAGTTATTTAGTTCCTGTTCTCTTCATTTTAAGGTGAATGTCTGGTCAATGAACTTTAAATTCATAGTTACAGATAGACAAGGTGTAGCTTTCTGTATACAGGCTGTTGCTACTACTTGCCTTCTTTAAGAGACGTGTTTTTACATCTTTCATTGGAATGCCCCAGATTTTTTGCTTCGATTTTATGTTTTATTTTGCAAACTTTGAAAAATTGAGAAATAACATACATTAAAGGGAAAAGGTGTGCCCAAGGATTTTTTTTAACAAATTAAATATACATGTAACCCTTATGTAAATCAAGATAATGGAAAATGATCAGCACTCATGATTTGTTTCACCTTACATTCAGTCCTAATCCTCCCCTTCAGGAATTACTATTTTGAGTTTATCTCAGAGATAAGTATTACTATTTGAATTTTGTGTAAATACAGTCTGAGCATATATGCTTCGTGCCTGACTTCTTTGTCTTGTCTTTGTGTCTGTGAGATGCATTTGTATTGTGTGTGTAACAGTAGTTATTTTTCATTTTCTGTTTGAATATTCTAGAATATACTTGTCCACTCTTCTGTTGATTGCAGTTTTTGGCTGTTATAAATAAAATTGCTGTAAACTTCCTAGTACCTATATTTTAATATTCATAAGTGTGTATTTCTCTTGGATGTTCACTTAAGAGTGATATTTCTGGGTCCTAAGGTATATATTCAGCTTTCATGGATTCTGCCAAACTGTTTTCCAAGGCGATTGTAAGTCCAACTATTTCACAATATTTAGTGTATGAAAGTTCTTGTGGCTCTACATCAATGCTCACACTTAGTACTACCCACTTTAAATTTATTTTCTCCAATTTTAGTGACTCTGGGGGATATGTTATATTATCATTTTATTGTTTTAATTTGCATATTCCTGATGAATAATAATGCTGAGGACCTTTCCATGTGGGATTGGTCATTTGGATATCTTCTCAAAATTTGGGAACTTCCTGTGTTTTGTTTTGTTTTTTTTTCACCCATTTTTCTATTGATTTTTCAGTCTTTCTCTTAGTGATTTACAAGAGTTCTTTATATTTACTGAATACAACTGCTTTGTTGGATATTTATATTGTAACCATTTTCTCCTTTGTATTTTGCCTTTCATTCCTTTAATTGTATCTTTTAATGACCAGAAGTTGTTTTTATTTTAAAAACAAATTTTAAATTTTAAAAATAAAATGTTTCTTCATGGGTATTGCTTTTTGTTTTCTTTTTTGCCCTACTTAAGAAACCTTTGGCTACTTCTAAAATACAGAGATTTTCTCTCAGAAACTTTATTAAAGTTTTACCTTTTATATTTTGGATATGAGGTAGAAATAAAGTATTTATGTGCATGTGTATGTTTATAAATAATTTTCCATTTGAATATCCGTTTGACCCAGAACCATTTATTGAAGAGATCATCCTTTCTCCCTTACATTGTCATTATTGTTGTAAATCATGGGATCATATATGTGTGGGTCTGTTTCTAAACTTCATGTTGTGTTCCAATTAAAAAAATTTTATCATATTTTAAACGTATTTTTAGAAAACATTTTAGTTTCTAATTGTTTTGCTAGGAAATACTAAACTGTAGTTTTTGATATTGATTTTACATCCGCCAACTTACTAAGTTCACTTATTAAAGCTAATGGTTTATTTGTAGATTAATTTGGATATTCAGTATACACAGTTATGTGGTCTGCAAATAATTATGGTTTTTGTTTCGTCAGTTCTAGTCTTTATACTTTTAACTTATTTTCCTTGCCTTATTGGATGACCTAAAACCTTGGATCTAATATTGAATAGAAGTGGTGATAGCATGGATTTTATCCATTATTTTTTCTCCCATCTTTTGAGCTGATCCTGTTTTTCTCCTGTATTCTGTTCATTCTGTGAATTAAACTAACTGATTTTCAAATGTTGACTCAACTTTACATTTCTGGAATGCCCAACTTGGTCATAATCATTTTCCTCTTTAAGTATCTTTGAATTGAGTCATTAACATTCTCATTTAGTATTTTTCTATTTATGTTTATGATCTATAGCTTTTCTGTCTAATATAGTCCTTGTTGGAGTTGGCAATTGAGGTTATGTTGGCCTCAAACAAAAAGTAGAGAGCAATTCCGTCTTTTTCTTGTCACCAAAAAATTGATGTTAATTTGGAAAAAAAAAAATGGGAAGAATTTACCAGTGAAACTCTAAACCTGTTCTTGTTCTATTTTTGTGGGGAGGGGGAATTTTTAATAGTGCATTCAATTTCATTGATAGATATAAAATTATTATTATTATTATTACTATTTTTTGATAGAGTTGCTGTCTGTCACCCAGGCTGGAGTGCAGTGACTCAATGCAACCTCCACCTCCCAGGTTCAAGCGATTCTCCTGCCTCAACCTCCTGAATAGCTGGGATTATGGGCGTGCACAACGATGCCTGGCTAATTTTTTGTGTTTTTAGTAGAGATGGGTTTTTGCCATGTTGGCCAGGTGGGTCTTGAACTCCTGGCCTCAAGTAGTCTGCCCCACACTATTGGTATTTTGATAAATGTGTTTCCAAGGAATTTGTTCATTTCATGTATTTTTTCCCCATTTTTTTGCGTAAGGTTATTGCATGCCTGTAGAGTCTATGTTCCTTTTTTTAAATTCCCAATACTGGAAATTTATGTTTGCTATATTTTCTTAATCAGTATTGTTACAGGTTTATCAGTTTCATTAATCTCATCTTCTTTTCAAAGATCAACTTTTGACTTTTGAATTTCTTTATTGTATCATTTTCCTGTTTTGTTGATTTTTGCTGTAATATATGTTATTTTCTTCCTTTTCTGAGTTTGGTTTTCTGTTTTTAGCTTTTTGATTCGGATGCTCAGCTCATTGACATTTCATCTTTCCTTTTTTTCCCTCTTATATCTAAGTCTAAATTTCTAAGCATTTCTTTAGCTGCATATCCAACAATTCTGGATGTAGTTTGCAGTATATGCAGTGTGTCGTATGTTCATTATCATTCAGTTCAAGATTTGTTTTGAATTCCTCCCTCCTTCCTTTCCCTCCCTCCTCTCCCTCTGTTTTGTTTTGTTTTGTTTTTACTTATGTAGATTTACCTAGCTATCCCCACAATCAAGATCACCACAAAGATCTCTCTTATTCTGTTCTTTTATAGTCATACTTAACCCCTTTCCCACATTTGTAACCCCTGGCAACCTTTAATTCATTTTCCATCTCTACAATTGTGTCATTTCAAGAATGTTATAAAAATAAAATCATAATATAGGTGACCTTTAGAGATTGGCTTGTTTGCATGTGGCATAATGCCCTTGATATCTTGAAGTTGTATATATTAATATTTTTCTTTTTTTATTTTTCAGTAGTATTTTTTATTCGATGTACCTATTGAGGGGTATTTTGTTTCTGGTTTTTCACTATTTTTTCCACTATATATAAGCTGCTGTGAGCAATTGTGTATGGACCTAGGTTTTTGTTTCTCTACAATAAATATCCGGGAGTGCAGTTGCTAGGTTGTGTGGTAAATGCATGTCTAGTTGTTTTTAGAAACTGCCAAACTATTTTTCAGTGGGGTGTACCATTTTACATTTCCACCAGCAATGTCTGAGCAATCCAGCTTCTCTACATCCTCACCATTCTGATAGGTACATAGTGATACTTCTTTGTGATTTTAGTTTGCATTTCTTTAATGGCTAATGATGCTAAATTTCTTTTATGTACTTACTTGCCAGCCATATATCCTCTTTCATGAAATGTCTCTCTGTTTTTTGCTCATTTTCTAGTTGGGTTTTTTTTAACTATTGAGTTTTGGGTTTTCTTTATATATTCTAGATATGAGTCATATGTCAGATATATGTATCCTTGACTTCTTTGATTCTACTTTAATTAGTACTTTTACCACTTTCCAAAAAATGCAAGGAACTTAAAACACTTCAACTTTATTTACCCTACTCCTACCTTTTGTGCAACTCTATGTGCTTTAATTACATATATCTTTAAAGCTCCACAAGTTTAGATTATTTGCTGTTTTAAGGAATTCATACTGATTTACATTTTTAAACTCCTTTTTGTACTGTAATATTTTCTGCATAGGGATCTTCTGAGATTTAATTATTTTCCTGCCCAAGATTTTACTTTGGTATTTCTTTTATGCAAATCTAAGGTAACTGTGTGTGGAGTGTGTGTGTGTGTGTGTGTGTGTGTGTGTGTGTGGTGTGTGGCGTGACACATCTAGGTTGTCAGATATTTTTATCTTTTTGTTTTTTAATCATCTCATTAACATCTGGCCTTTGTTTTTCTTGAGAAGTCAGCTGTTGGTCTTATTGTTCTTTGAAGATTAGATACCTTTTTGCTCTAGTGGTTTTTAAGATTTTCTTTCTATCTTGGCTTTTAGCTGTTTTGCTATGATATACCATGCTAGTCAGCCTCTAAGATGGCCAATATTTCCTACCTTCTGATATTCATGCTTCTGTATGTTCCCCTCTTCTTTGGTATGGGCTGGATACTGCTTTGCTTTGCATCAATAGAGTATGGCAGAAGAGTTGGTTTCTTTTTGTTACCTTTAAAGTGGTTTATTTATTTATTTTTTAACAGCTCTTATACACGTTTTTAATTGTTCTCAGTGGAAAAGTTACTCTGATACAGTTACTCACACAGAATGACCTTCATTGTATATAGAACTAAAGATAAATTATGTTTTCTTGGATGCTATTCTAGAAGCAGCTCTCCAAGCACACCTGCAAATGAGGAACTTGCTAAGAAGATACTGTCCATTTCTTCTGGAAGGCATATTGAATGATACCTAGGGCACTAAACACTTGTCTACTCAGACCTTCTCTAGTTTGTGTCCTTCGCTAGCTTGTACCAGCTAAATGTGCATTTCTCAAAAAGTCATTTTTAAAGCTATTTGTACCAGTTGTATTTATTGTATAATTGCACAACTTTATTATGTAATATACAATTTTATGACAAGTTTATTTTTCTATGAAAATGTATTTCAATTATTTTGAAAAACTATATAGGTGAATTGATAAAACAGTTATTGGTGAAATTGTTAGTTATGTTTGATCAAACTGTAAAACATGTTTATGATAAAAGATATTTAGAATTATGAAATTTGTTACAGACTGAGGATCCCACACACCAAGATCTAATGGCTATGGTATGTTTGCATAGTAAAAAGTATTTGGATTTATGCTATGGTAAGCCAGATTGAACAAATTGCATGTATGAACAAATCCTATATACAAATGAATATACATGCGTTTTTTTAAATTTAAAGTAAGGTACATATTTGTTCTTTGTTATGATTTCTGCTTTATTTGACCTTTTTTAGCATGTGAACCAATACTGGTTCTAACTGCATCTTGTAAGAGGACTTTTCCTATACTTTTAAATACTTAGAAGGTGTTATAGCTTGCCCTTTCACATAGAATTTGCAAACTTTTAAATTGAATAATTTGTATAATATTTAGGTTATGTTTTAGGTAATAGCACTAATTAAAATCCATAAATTAATATGTTTATTTACTAAATACATAAAAGCCCCTTTTAGACTGAAATGTTCAGCCAGAACTTAAACAGAAAACAGATAATTATTTGGTGACTCTTGCCCATTTACTAACAACTTCCATAAATTATACAGTATGTTTATCTATATATAAAAATTGCCAGATATTTATGTTTTCTTTTGTTTATTTTATATTCTGTAGACCAAGGATGAGAATCAAGATCTTTTCATTAAACATTTATAGCATGACTGCTATGAACAGACCTATCAAGGCAAATAAGATACATTCCTATTCCTCAAAGAGATTATAGTTCAGAAAGCCATTTTAATAAAGAATTATAGCATAATCAAAGTTGCCTTTCTGCTTTTTCTTATGAGTGTAAATTTGCCAATGTATAAATAAGACTTTTGTATGGTGGTATAATTAAATAATAGTTTTTAAATATGTGATCTCTATAACCTTTGCTTTTACATTTATGTAGACCTCAAGGTCAGGGATGAAGCAGGAGGAGTCATTGACCTTCCTCAAACCTTTAACAAATTAGGAAATGACAATTGATATTAAATACTTTTATACAGTTCTCATTTTATAATATTTTACTTGTTTTGCTCCCACTGACTTTACTCTTAGAATGCCTTTATACCTAATATTTCATAATATCAGAGCTTCTATTTTACCATGAATCTCTTATAGACAGACTCTCTATTCTCGGAATGCGATTTGTTCATTCTGGCTTACCATAGCGTAAGTCCAAATATTTTTTCCTATGTAAACATACCATAGCCATTAGGTCTTGGTGTGTGGGATCCTCAGCCTGTCACAAATTTCATTATGCCATCTGCTTCAACCTGAGCTGTGTATCTTCTGCTAGCAGACTTTATTGAAGTTGTCATGGCTCAGGATAAAAAAAAAATCAGTCTTGGCATAAGAAGCTTACTTTTGAAAAAGTAATAATTGATCATGCCTGCTATAGATTTTAAAATAAACATTTAAAAGGATTCCCAAAAGTCTCTTCTCATCACATTGATCTCTTTCTCATCTGTGATTGTAGATAGCCAATATAATGGTTATTGGTAACTTTGGTAACTTAATGAGTTTTCCGTTTTATTTTTAAGGATAGGTAACTCTTATGTGTAGATTTTGGTGACATATTGTGAAATATTTTGATAGCTTCTGCCAGGGGATGTTCTTTACCTAATGTTTTATTTCAAAAATGATATCTCAAATGTTTTGTGTATAATACAAGGACTGTATGTTTTGTGTATAATACAAGGATGATAGGAACACCATGATGAAAAAAATTTAGGTTACAAACAACTTAGGTGTGTGACTTTACATAATTTCATCATCCTTAGAATTGAGATGATACTTGAAAGGTTGTTCGGGAGATTGGATCAGAATTAGATCCTTAAAAAATAGATAAACATCTTTTTCTGCCAATGTATGTTGAACATCAACTCTGAATAAGGCATTCTTCTAGAGAATGAGGGCATAGTAAAAATAAAACAGTCAAAAACTTCCACTGGAGAGTTTTTGCATTCTAGTCTGTCTCCACTGACTGGGATGAAAGCTTCATGACAGCAGGGTGTGGATCACGTGGTAATAAGTGCCATGAATTAAAACAGGGCAGAGTAAGTTTCTGAAGTATAATGGTGCTGTCTTAGATAGGGATGCCAAGGACGATTTTTTCTGTGGTGAGGCTGGGCACACCTGAATGAAATAAGGAAGCATGTGGATATTTGGGGAAGGATATACCTGTCTGGTAGAGTGGTATATCCTTGGCAGTTTGAGGCACAGTGAGGAGGGGAGCACAACTAGGGCTAAGTGGGTGAGGGACAGACTGCTAGGAGATGAGGTCAGAGAGTGACCCCAAAACATCATTGAAGTAAGCTTTCTGTTAAGTAGTTATAGACAAAAAGTCACAATCCAGACACCCAACATAAATATGAAATTAGGATTGACTGCATTGCTTTATTATTATTTATATTTAGCTTCAAACTCTTTGTAACAGGCACACACAAATAATTATAAAATCATTTCCCAAAGTGGGATGATCTTTTCCATTGTTGTTACATGTGTCATTGTACTTAGAGTTAGCCAGTCAGCACAATTTGAGGGCACAGTCCTCCAGACTGCCAGTGCTGCCCCACACTTCTGATACCAACTGCGGCAAGTTAGGGTCCAGCTACAAACTTAAAGGTATAAGGATACACAAAACCACCCTCACTTATAATATCAGCTGCAAGTTTGCGAGGTTCCCCAGCCACCTTGAGGTTTCATAATTCACTAGAAGGTCTTAGAGAATCTCTGAAATATGTTATACACATGGTTATCATCTCTTGTAGGGAAAGGATGCAGTTAAGAGTCAGCCAAAGGAAGAGATGCATAGTGCAGATTATGGGAGGATTCCAAACTAGAAGCTTGTGTGACAAGCTTGTGCTTGATCTATGTGTGACAATATGTGTAGAGTACAGTCATGTGTCATTAGGTGATTTCATCCTTGTGCAAACATTGTAGGGTATACTTACCCAAACCTAGGTGGTATAGCCTACCACACAACTAGGCAACAACTGTTGCTCCTAAGCTACCAACCTGTACAGCATATTACTGTATGGAGTACTATATGCAGTTGTAGCACAATGGTAATTATATGTGTATCTAAATATAGACAAAGTACAATAAAAATGTGGTTAAAAGATAAAAAATGGTACACCTGTATAGGACACACTTACCATGAATGGAGCCTGCAGGACTGGAAGTTACTATAGGTGAATCAATGAGTGAGTGGTGAGTGAATGTGAAGGCCTAGGACATTACTGAACACTACTAAATAGTCAATATACTGTATGCGACTAGATAGCCAATATAATGGTTGGGTTATTGGTAACTTTGGTAACTTAATGAGTTTTCTGTTTTATTTTTAAGGACAGGTAAAAAACATATATAGAGTTTATACATAAGTTATAAATACTGTACACCTAGGCTATACTAAATTTACAAAAACTTTTATTCAATAATAAATTAACCTTGGCTTACTGTAACATTTTTTGCTTTATAAAGTTTTAATTTTTTTAAAAAAAACTTTTGACTCTCATAATAGCACTTAGCTTAAAGCACAAGCACATGTATAGCTGTGTTTGACTGTGTTGCAAACCCAGGAATATTACCTGATCTTGGTGTTCAGAATTTTTTATTGAGGTGTTATTTCATAGGTGTGATTGATTGCCCTGCCCATATGATTAAAATTCAACTCCGAGTTTGGGCTTATATCATGTGGCCTTGGGGCCCACCATGAAGAAGAAAGATACCTCATCACTCAGGAAATTCTGAGAGAGGAAATTTTGAGAGTTCAGAGGTTACTTCATAGGATCTAGGGACAAAAAAATGTATGTCTGGATGTATTTGTGGGTGTGTTTTAATGAGTACCCTGAAGTTGAACCCTGGAAGTAATTAGTTTTTTAATTTTCCCATCTAATAAATGGTGCTGCATTGAACATTTAGTGATGAACACACATCTTTGTGTATTATCCTAATGTTTATCCTTGAAATAAATTTCCCAAAATAGAATTGCTGGATCAAAGGATTTGGACATTTTGAAATTTCATATGTACGTCCTTGTACCCTTGGGATATTTCCTATGAAATAGTTTATTGAATGTCAAAATTCTTAATACTCCCTGTATTACTCTTAGGTAAATATTGCAACTTCAGCAACTTCAAATATTGAATATGCCCACATTCCTCATCTCAGCCCAGCTGTGATTCCTACTCTGCAAAATGAATCGTTTTTATTATCCCCAAACAATGGGAATCTGGAAGCACTTACAGGATCTGGTATTCCACACATTAATGGGAAACCTGCTTGTGATGAATTTGATCAGCTTATCAAAAATATGGCCCAGGTAAGAACATTTCTTTCTGTTATTGTAATACCTGTAATAATTTAAGAATGTGATACAAGTTGTAGATAATTTGAAGAATATAGTGACATTTATAACATCTGAAACAATTGGAACAAAAAGTCAGTTGTGGGAGTTTAGATGGTTCAGAGATTTTCTATTACAGTTTCATCATCATTTAAATTTGAGTATTATATGTTGTATTATAGAAATATTCTTCAGGATAAAGTGCTAACAATTACCTTGGAAAAATTTTTTTCAATTTTTTTTTTAAACAAAGAAATGGTTCTAATAAGATGACTGTTACTGCAATAATTGGCTTTTAATTTAAGTTTTTTTCGAGACATGTCTTCCTCTGTCACCCACATTGGAGTGCAGTGTTGTGACAGCTCTAAACTCCCGGGCTCAAGGGATTTTTCTGCCTCAGTCTCTTGAGTATCTAGGAGTATAGATGTGTGCCACCACACTCAACTAAGTTTTAATTTTATTTATTATGGAGATAGGGTCACATTAGGTAGCCCAGTTTGGTCCCTAACTCTTGGCTTCAAGTGATCCTCCCACCTTGGCCTCCCAAAGTGCTGGGATTTACAGGCTTGAACTACCATGCATGGCCTGGCTTTTAATTTTATTTCTTGTTTTGTTTCCTAAACAGGGTCGCCATGTAGAAGTTTTTGAGCTCCTCAAACCTCCATCTGGAGGCCTTGGGTTTAGCGTTGTGGGACTAAGAAGTGAAAACAGAGGAGAGCTGGGAATATTTGTACAAGAGATACAAGAGGGCAGTGTGGCTCATAGGTGAGATGGTCGCAGCGTCTACTTTGTTTTCGATACCACATTCTGAAGGTTTTGGTCACTATGCAGGAATTTAGAAAAATAATAATGAATGGAAACAAATAATTGAACATAATCTGTTTATTAACCAGTTTTTAGAAGTCATTAACGTTGTTGTTATAAAATAGCAAGTCATTTGAAATGGGAGTAGCTTTTAAATATAGTCATAACTTACTTAAGTTTTGGTAAGGAAAGAAAAATTTGAGGAAAACATTATTTTGATTGTTAATTAAATGGGCTCTTTTTGATTAGATTTTAAAAATCACTATACTGGAAATGACCCATAAAAATTCGAGTTGCATTTGTTTATATACCCAAAGCAATAATTTAATATAGTTGTCCGTCAGTATCCATGGGGAATTGGTTCCAGGACTCCTGCGGATACTAAAATCTGCAGATGCTCAAGTCCCTTATATAAAGTGGTGTAGTATTTGTATATAACCTGTGCACATTCTTCCATATATTTTAAATCATCTTTAACTTATAATGCCTAACACAATGCAAATCCTATGTAAATATTAGTAGTCATACTGTATTTTTAAAATTTGTGTGATTTTTTTTATTGTTGTGGCATTACTTTTTCTGAGTATATTTGATCCCCAGTTGGTTGAATCTGTGGATGTGGAACCCATGGATACAGAGGGCCAACTGTACAGGTATATCCACTTTCATTTTTAGAAGATGGAAATATCCAAGATGTCATGTAGGCTGAATGGGGAGCTGAAATAAAGAGTACTTTTATATGGGAGGGGTTGAGTAGGAGTAGCAGTGGAATAACCTTACGAGAGTTGATGAGCTGCAGCCAAAACGTATATTTTTTTAAAAGTAGAACTGCAGGAAAAAGTTTAGAGTATTGGAATTAAAACTAGGATTAAAAATGACTTGAACATACATGCTAAAGAAGCTGTCATTTCCTTGAGGACTCTCAGATTTTCTTTTATCCCCTTTTTCATCCTTGATAGAGATGGAAGATTGAAAGAAACTGATCAAATTCTTGCTATCAATGGACAGGCTCTTGATCAGACAATTACACATCAGCAAGCTGTCAGCATCCTGCAGAAAGCCAAGGATACTGTCCAGCTAGTTATCGCCAGAGGCTCGTTGCCTCAGCTCGTCAGCCCCATAGTTTCCCGTTCTCCATCTGCAGCCAGCACCATTTCAGCTCACTCTAATCCGGTGAGTACTTAAAATTTTCAAAAGGAATAGAATGTATTTTTCAGGTTCTTTTTGGTTATCTCCAAGTTTCTAATTTGTCTTTGCACTTCTTTAGTTTTTGTCTGACTATTCTTTTATCTTTCTCTAGCCTGGAATATTTGTTCTTTAAGCATGATAAAGCTTCTAGGTTCTGAAACAACCATTACTTTTCTTTGTGTAGTTTTTTCCTTTGACAGCATTCCTTAAAAGTGGAAAATGTAGTCCTTTAACAAAAATTGACTTTATCTGTAGACAAATACAATCTTGATTTTGATTTAAAAATTATACAATTATATTGTTACAGTTAACTGTCAGTAACTTTTAAGAAGTCATCTAATTTGGAATCCTGCCTCAAGGCAGGATTGTGCAGAAGACATTCTTAACATGTGACCTTTTTTTTTTCCCCTTGATCTTTTTCTTTTTTTTTAAGAAGTGCTACAAAAGATCTTGCAAATCAGTGCCTGTCTTTAACTGCTGAAGTGAAATCATTATGATGATATATTGATAATTTCAAGAATGATTCTGTCAGTAGCGCTTACATTCTGTTGAAAGGGAAGTATACCAAGTGAAAGGGACATTGTTAGGACTCATTATGTCTGAATTTAATTATTTAATAAGCACAAAAATTCCTACTGTAATATAAAATGTTAGTGCTTTGTAAATTTCTACAAATTCATATATGAGCTTTGTTTGTAGGTTCACTGGCAACACGTGGAAACTATTGAATTGGTGAATGATGGATCTGGTTTGGGATTTGGCATCATAGGAGGAAAAGCAACTGGTGTGATAGTAAAAACCATTCTGCCTGGAGGAGTAGCTGATCAGGTAAGCTATATCAATAGATCTTTTATGCTATTTTATCAAATGATACATTTTTTTTTTTACATTTTTTTGTTATAGAGAAGAAACTTTGGCCTTAGATGATGCCAAAGAAATTGAGTTAGAATCGTTTTATTGAGTGTCCCTGAAGTGTTGTCTTAGACCTAGGAGAGGAATACCTTTGAAAAGGGACATTAATCTTAAATTATAGTTTTAGATAATGGGCTTAACACTTTTGAACCTCAGACTAAAGCCAAGGTTATGGATTTGATAATTGTGGAGGTAGCTACTATTTGTTTTATAGTCATAATTCATATTTATAAACCTAGTCAGCTGTTTTGTAGTCACAAGGTATTATGGGAAAATATATTTTATTATTCAGGCAAAAAAAATTCAACTTGTTCCTTTAGTGATGGGTCACTGGTATCATCTTTGTATATGAAACACAGCCTGTTTTTATCACTTGAGTAGTTTATTGAGGCATTATCATTTATGACGTGATATTGTTGCAATATATGTGAGAAAAGATTTAACACGTTTGTTATGACTTATATTTTAATTTGATAAGGCTTACTGGTTTAAGTAAGTTTTGCCTTGATTATAACTTTTAAAAAAATAAAGTGGTTGTTCGTACATGTGTGTCTGAACTTAAACTAGGAAGTCCAGTTCATCAAATATTTCCTGTATTCATAAATGAAATTCCTGTTTAATGACAACCTTGTCAGTAGGGGTATTAACAGTAATATAATAGTATGCAAATTTTTCTTCCTTTTAAACATTAGCATCTAGCAGCATCAAATGAAATGTCTCTAGTTGACTAGCATGTGATATTTACATGCTTTATCTTCAGTATGGAGCTGCACTCTTCAATACTGTAGCTGTCTGCATATCACCTTTAAAATTAAAATTTAAGTTAATTAAAATTAAATGAAATTACAAGTTCAGTTTCTCAGTTGGACTAGCCACATTTCAAGAGCTCCATAGCTGTTGTATTGAGTAGTGCAGAAGAGTTCCATCATTGCAGAAAGTTAATGGACTGCATGTGTATGGAGGCTCATAAGACTGCTTTTCACTCCTCATATCTTTCAGAATTTTCACTTCACAAGTATTTCACCTGCACATGAGTTCTTTTGGAATATTTATAATAGAAATAGCCAGGCAGAAAGTTGTGATATTAATATAATGCTTTCTTGTGGTTTATACCATATTTTAGGTAATATATATTTGCATAGTGACTTATATACAACTTTGCTTAATGGCATTTTTTTCTTTCCCTCCAAAAAATTCACAAAAAAGCATTTGGGTAGAAATCAAAGTGAAAAGTTCATATGAACTCTTGGTAGGTAGAAGTCAAAATGGAAAGTTCATATGAACTATTGATTTAAAGAATATTTGTAGATTTCATTTATTGCATCACACGGAATGATGCTAGGATGTTTCAAAAGACAGTTCATATTATAACCATGTGTTTTATGTCCTGTTTGGTAACTCATATTATTGCTTTTTAAAAAATTAATCCTCTCTCCTCATTTGCAATTTATCTGGTGCAGTTAAAATAATAATAGTCTAATTATTCAATATTGTTTTACTCAGCATGGGCGTTTATGCAGTGGAGACCACATTCTAAAGATTGGTGACACAGATCTAGCAGGAATGAGCAGTGAGCAAGTAGCACAAGTCCTTAGGCAATGTGGAAATAGAGTTAAGTTGATGATTGCAAGAGGTGCCATAGAAGAACATACAGCACCCACTGCTTTGGGCATCACCCTCTCTTCATCCCCAACTTCAACGCCAGAGTTGCGGGTAAGTAGTTAAGAATAGTTAATGTGAAAGTCAGAGAAATAGCACTTAGATGATGACAGTGATGTTTATTTAGAAACTAGACTTACTAATGTTCATATATTAGTGCTAAATAATGTGATGAAATTCAAATGTAGGGATGCTTTAGCGCTAATAATATTTTATTAATCAGGAATAATGTGTAAAACAAATGAAAAATAGGTTGTTTTAAAATGCTAGATTATTTTACATTTTTATTTAAGCAGCACATTTATGAGGATAATGTTTAAAAGTATGGATAAAAGTTTAAAAATTATTTGGTACTGATATCTAAAATGTTTAATTATGTCTTTTTCTCAGTTAGAAGACTCTCTGTATGGTGGGCCATAGTTCTAATCATTCTCTTTCATCAACCTTCCCGTTAGTATTTTTGTTTTTGTTTTGAATGTGTGGAGGTTGAGGAGTGGAGGCAGGCTTGGTGGGCATGAAAAAGGCTTACTAAAACCTTTTAGTGTTATTGTTTTAAAGTATGTCTTAGAACTATTATCAGATTTGTAATAAGTAGTCATTATTCTGACCCAGTTATATACTTTTTAAACAATAGTTATTCTTTTGGTGTTGTAACAAAAGCTCTATACATATGCATAGTATTCCATCCTTGTCCTTAACTTGATATGGAAAAAGCTAGAAAATTTCAAAATTATTGGAAAGCAGTGGGTATATCAGCAGATTTATAGGTCACCAGACTACAGAGGATAAATATTAACAAAATAATTTATCCAGAAATCTCTTAAATATTTAAGAAGAGAATTACACCCAGTTTCTAGGTAAGCCTTATAGTAAATACAAGTCCTATATTCTTTTCCCATAGATGTAAAAACATCTGTTTTGTTCTATTGAAGTTTTTTCTAAGCAGTTGCTACAAATTCTTTTTTAATATCCTAACCTCCTCCACAAGCCCTTTAAAACTTTATTAGAACACTTGTAATTTCCATGATTCTGTTGTTTTTAGGAATGGAATTTGGTTGCTATTTTTTGCAAAGAGAAAGAAGTAAAGAAAGCTTGTTTATGAAAGTGTTTAAATGGCATTCTTTTGTGGTAAACAAAACATTTTATTCAGCGATATATAAATGAATGCAATACCGAAAACCACTTGATATAATTGAAAGCTTAGAAAAATATCTGTTCTGTGCATATCATCATTTCTGAAGCTTGTGCCCCTTTTAAAACCATTCGATAGTCAAATTGCCACTCTCTAAAATAGCACTCGCATAAGTCTTATTAAAAATAGAAAACACATTTGTTTCAATTGAAGCAGATTTCATCCTGTCATTTTCTTGTAATTATCTAAACTTTAAACTTTTGCTAAGTTTGCACAGATAATTATGTGCAATGAAAAAAATAAATCAAACTTTACTGTAAAATTGTATCTCATTTAAGTGGACTGTCAGAGTTTGTTTAAAGAAATTAGAAAACATCAGCTAGCCCCAACCTGACTGTCCATTAGACTCTATAGCTTTGATTTTGTTGTGCCCTTCCTACGGTTCTCTGTAGCATCTGCTGACACCATACTAATACATAGTACCAATAGCTTATCGATGATATATTGTACCCATTAACTAGTGCTTAATTTTAGGGAGACTTGCTCTTCAGTCCAACACAGAATTAGTAACAATTCTATTAGAGAAGGCTGACATCTGAGAAACCCACTTTCAGCTATCATTCAGGATGCTGAATTATGAGGAATTACGAGGAATGATGAATTAAGACATGTAGAGTCTTAATTCTGAGTTACACACAAACTGCTCAATAAATGGTAGCTGGTTTAGTTGTTGTTATTCTTTTCCTGATAGACAGTTGACCAAAGTGATATTTCCTTTCTAGATTAAGTGGCAAAGCTAGATTTAACTTGTTGATCTGAATTCATAACATTTGTTTTTTCAGCTATACTGCATCCTAACTTCTTCAGAAATTAAGATGAGCCATCTCTGAAAATAGAGTTTGCTAAAAAAATACCTGTTTGATTTGAAATTTAGTATACGCAAACAAAAATGTATTCTCTGATAAGGGAAGGTTCAATCTTATTCCTAACATCCCTTTCTGAGAAAAAATATGATGATGCCTATCCCTGTGTTCAGGATTAAAGGTATCATCTCTATTATAATTCTCTGCTGGAGAATTAAAGTAGGCCTGTGGCTTTCTTTTTACATATTTATTTCACTGTATATTTATTGATCTTATTTTAGGTTGATGCTTCTACTCAGAAAGGTGAAGAAAGTGAGACATTTGATGTAGAACTCACTAAAAATGTCCAAGGATTAGGAATTACCATTGCTGGTTACATTGGAGATAAAAAATTGGGTAATTTTAAACATTAAATATTCTTTTAAACTTGGCAGTTACCTCTGATATCTCTTACAAAATATTGAGTTGATATTACATGTTTCACATTGTTGGAAAAAGTGGTTGAAAACTTCCTTAGGAATAATTTAGTGTAGGTGACTCTTGTATTTAAGACAGACAAAACAATTATTTTATTCTTTAGCCTATGTTTCTACTAGATGATACATATTTATTCTAAATTAGAGCTTTATAGTTGGAGAATTGAAGATGGATATTCTTTGAATGTGCTTTGAAAATTGTGAAAAATAACCTATTTCTAATCTTAGAACCTTCAGGAATCTTTGTAAAGAGCATTACAAAAAGCAGTGCTGTTGAGCATGATGGCAGAATCCAAATTGGAGACCAAATTATAGCAGTAAGTTACACATTTAACAATACCTTTGTTAATTTTCATGGTTGAGAATTGCATTCTCCTAGTTTACTTAGTTTTGAGAGCTACAGTTAACTCTACTAAAAAAATACCTCTGTACTAAAAAAAGCTTAAGCTTTTTTGGTGACTTGAGGCTCTTTTTACAATTACCCTTTTTATTATTTTGTGGAAGTAAAATAAGGGCATTCGATATAAGCTTTACTAGTCTCAGTTCGGAAGGGGAGACTTCTTTCTTGAATAATTCCTGATATATCTAATTTCTGGTTGTAATGAATTTATTACATTAATATTACACTTATTATATTTTCCTTGCAGATACTCCAGAGGTAGAGACTAGATGTCCAGTACCTTTAGAGTACTGGAATATGAATTAGGGATGCCTGCATTTTTTTTTTTAATCAGCAAAATGATACTGTTCTTGTTGGCTTTATGGCGGGGGCTCCTTTCAGCCCTAAGGGTATATAAGAATGGAAAAAAAAAATCTAGCTTCTTTTAATTAGATCAAGCTATCATTGTTATCATTCTAACATCAATGTGTTTTAAACATATGGCTATTCAAGGCAGTGTACAAAAGAGTACAACTTTAATTTCAGTTTTCAGTTGATACTGGACTCCCCAGACTGTACCCTGAAACAGAAATTCAAGAGACCCTGCACCAAAACTTCCTGATCAAATAAGTTTAGGGGAAAACTGCCTATAGGATAGTCTCCTATGAATTCACAGTGCACACAGAAAAATTGAAGACAGCTGGGTGTCTTCAATGAGCTGGTGGCTCATGCCTGTAATCCCAACACAGGTAGATCCTATCTCTGAAAAAAAAAAAAAAAAAAATTGCTGGGAACGATGGTGTCTGCCTATAGTCCCAGCTACTTGGGAAGCCAAGGTGGGAGGATTCCTTGAGTCTAGGAGTTCAAGGCTGTAGTGAGCTATGATTGCACCATTGCATTCCAGCCTGGCAAACAGAATGAGATCTTGTCTCTATAAAAAGACACATACACACACACACACACACACAAGAGAAGTCCTGCAATAGAGAAACCTGTTTATCTGTTTTACCTTAGTGTTTACTAAACTTTTGTAATTGTGAGGTCTTTATTCTTCCAAACATATATTCATATTTTTTGAAAGACATCTTGAGGGAATGCTGATATATCTTAATAGGTATTTGTTTATGCTTAAGTTTCTGTTGACCCCTTAGAATCTTAATAATAGTGAGAAAGTAGGATATTAAGATAGAGGAGTCCTTGTTCATAGCAATATTATTCACAATCACCATGACATGGAAGCAACCCAAATATCTATGAATGGATAAACAAAATGTGATATATATGTATCTCTCCAATAGAATGTTACTCAGTCTTTAAAAAGAGGGAAGTCTTATCACATGCTCCAACACTGAAAAACCTTGAGGATATTATGCTAAGTGAAATAAGTCACAAAAAGACAAATACGGTAGGATTTCACTTACATGAAGTATCTGAAATAGACTTAAGAAACAGAAACTAGAATAGTGGCTCCCAGGGACTGGGGAGAGGGATAAATGAGGAGTTGTTCAATGGGTATACTTCTGCAGTTCTGCAAGATGAAAAAATTCTAGAGACCTGTTGCATAATAGTGTGAATATACTTAACACTATTGAATTGTACTATTCAAAATGGGTAAGATGGTAAATATTGTGTGTTTTTCTACCACTATTTTAAAAAATAAAGGAGTCCTTTATCTCTCCCTTTAAGTCCACATTGTAGCTCCATGCTTTTCTTGGGTTTTGTTCTGTGAAACTCCTGCCTACACTTGTTCACCTCTTCAAATCTATGCTAAAGATCAGATTGTGCTTGCCACCTCATCTGGCTATATGCCTGAAATGAGCTTTCTCTGTGTATCTTCATTTTACCATACAATGTAAATGAATTACTGTACATTTTTTTTGTTTTGGGGGAAAGTGAAAGAGAGAAGGAATAGTTACGGAGTCTAAATCCATATCTGATGCTGAATTACAAATTGAAAGCGTAGCGAATTTACTCTTTTTCTCCTGTTATCTGTATTAATCAATTAGAAAGCTTTTTAAAAAATCAACTTGGTTGAAATATAATTCACATACCATACAATTCACCCATTTAAAATGTACAATACAATAACTTTTAGTATATTCAGAGTTGTGCATTCATTACCGCGATGAATTGTAAAACATTTTCAGTACCCTAAAAACATTTTCAGTACCCCTTAGCATTCACTTTCTCCCCCATTCCCCCAGTTCTAGGCAACCACCAGTCTACTTCCTGTCTCTATGGATTTGCCTATTCTGGATATTTCATGTGAATGGAATCATACAAGACGTGGTTCTTTGTGACTGACTCCTTTCACTTAGCATAATGCTTTCAAGTTTCATCTGTGTTGTAGCATGTATCAGTCTTCATTTCCCTTTATTGCTGAATAATATTCCTTTATAGGATATACCAAATTTTTTTTTACCCATTCATCAATTGATGGACATTTGGATTGTTTCTACTTTTTGGCTATTATGAATAATGCTGCTGTGAACGTTCATGTATAAGCTTTTATGTAGGTATATGTTTTCATTTTTCTTGGGTGTATACTTAGGAGTGGAATTGCTGAATCTTATAATTCTGTGTTTTACTACATATCAAACTTCCTGATTCAGTTTCTTCACTTACAAAGTTGGGATAAGGAAAATTCTCTTGTGTGATGTTCAGGAAAATCAAATGAGTGTTTTATTGAAAATACCTGTTAGCAGTTTAATAATTAAGCTGATATTAATTATTTAGAGGGTCTAAAATGATTACGTATTTGAAGGGTCTCATGATAACTTCCTTCTAAATTTTTCATTATCTTCATTCTTGTACAAGTGGAATCTCAAATATAATTCCTCTTAGGCAAGGTCAGTGATGAAGGAAATTGTTGATGCAAAGGTGGAAGAATCTCTTCTCTGAAATGTTTTCTTGCTTTCAATAAAATCACTTGACTTCACTCTCATCAGTATTCTGATTTTTAATTTTTAGTGAACATTCTTTTATTACAAAGACACAAGCATTTTAAATTCCTGAAGAATATCATGCAATGCTTTTGATCATGTATTAATTTTTTACTAAATATCACCATCTTGTGGATTTTTGAGATATTTGCAGCAATGTTCTTCACATTTAGTTGCATTTTCACAACTGCAGTCTTTGTTTGATTTTTGTTTGGACAGCAGCTATTAGGAGTATAATCTGTTTTTATTTTGTGGTTGTTGAAGTGATGAGATTAAGAAATTATTTCTTACTATTTTGATGAAGTGTTATTTTGTAACTTAAAAATATTTTGTTGTAAGGTTCTTGTTTTACACATTGTGTTCTGTGGACCCCTACATCCACAGGGTTTCACTATAGGCATTACAGTGACAAGGAATAGACTGAATTTCTATTTTTCCCATTTCATATGTTGATATTCTGTTAATAACTTGATTATTTGACAAAAGAACTCTGTTGTGTTTTCAAAAGTTGACCAAACTTGTCCTTAGATGAAAACATACACTCATTCTTTTTAGTTTGATATTCAATATCTATGCTAAAAGCAGTAGGAAATTATAATTGATAAAAAATTATTAAATAAGCATATAAATAAGGAAAAGTATCAGATGTTACCTTTGATTTTCTGTGACTGTGTTCATAGATTGAAGTTCTCTATACGTATAGGATATGTTGGAGGAGGCCCTGGCAAGCTGGGTTGAGTATGCTCAGGGGCCAGATTTTTTAAGTTGTTCCAACGAGTATTTCTCCCCTATAATTGTTCCTGTTAATTGTGGTGTCTGCAGTGCACATTATGAGGATGTTGGCTCTCTTCTTTTTTTTAATTTAATCTTGGCCAGGTGGTCTTGAACTCCTGGGCTTGACAGATCTTCTCGCCTCTGCCTCCCAAAGTGCTGTGATTACAGGTATGAGCCACTGCACCCTGCCTGAATCTCTTTTTCATGAGACAGCGCATAGGCAATTTGCTGCCATTATACTACCTAGTTCTACTGCACTCTTCTCTGTGGTACCGTGGGTTCTGAACTGATTTCTTGACTCTCTTGTGATAAAGTGGAACCAGAGCTAACCAGGACCTTTTAGGCTTCAGTGACTTTGGCTCATATATAGCATGGGTGTGATTATATTGAAGAGAAACCTCTCCCATGAAAGCCTTGGAGATTTTTATGTTTATTACTCACTTCTTTACTCTTTTAATAATAATACCAGCTTCTGAGTATTTTCCCGTTACAAAGTGCCATGTGGTATAATTCTTTTAAGATAGATCTTCTTATTTCCATGTTACAGATGAAGATAACTAAGACATTTGAACAGAAGTCTAGGTTTAAAAGTTCATGACTGTTCCATTATAGCAGTTTCTTCTGTGCTAGTATTATTCTCTGACATTTGAGTAAGGAATCCATTTTGAAATCCAAGTCATCAAGTTCAGAAGATAAAGGAAAAAAATGCATTTTTAAACATACTTTTAGTTTATTGTTATTAAAATCATACACATTAGATTTTTCTTAATAAAACTTCACTTTTAATAGAATTGAACAATACAAATGTTTTGCAGATAAAAACAGCCTAAAGTTCTATGCATTTTATGAATATTCATGGAGCCCCAACATGGAGATTTTTGCCGTTTTTTTTCCTTTATTAGTGTGAGAGTAAATAGCAAGTTCATTTATTTTAGATTAATTTTTGTCTTTAAGATTTAAAGAATATAAAATTTGAACATGGTTAAAAAGCCTTCTCATAGAAACCACTAGTTTATGGTTTAAAATTTAGAAAAATTCTATATATTTATGTTTAAATAGCATCATATTATATTTGTCTGTACCTTTTTATTTTACTTAAAAATTTACCTGGGAGAGGTAGCTATGTAAGCACATGTAGGTCTGTTGTGATATATTGAAGCTGGCTTAATCATGGATAGTTATTTTGTTTACAGTTTGTTGTTACAGACAGATTATTACATACTACCTTATATTTCTTTTAAGGACATGAAACATTTCTGTTTTGTTGCTGTAATACTATTATTTAGATTTGAATTTTACTTATTTTGTTGCTCAGCACTGGATCTTATATACTACAGTTTTCTTACTGAATTTTAAATCTGATTTATCTCGCATTTGGCTAGAGTGTTTTGAGTAAACTTTCAGAAAGAGAAGGTGTTAGTGGACTTTCTAAACTTTTTGTTTCTGAGAACCTCTTCTGTTGACTTCTTATATTTTGACTCTTTGGCTGGGGATAACAAATATGTTGGGCAAAGAGGATTTATTAGGTATAATCTTAACTTGAAAAATTTTGTCATCAACTGCCCCTTTTAATTTTTAATGGGGAAGGTTCTTCCCTTTCCCCTAGAAGAAATCTTAGGCAAGTCTTCATGTCTTAGGGTATTCTTATAGAATAAGTTATCCTGTGGCCAATCAAAATAATCAGACACAGTTACAAATTAGTAAATTTTTTCCCATACTAAATAATAGTCTAATTTCAAATGAACCCCCTGGAATATTAGAAGCCCGCTACGAACTGATGGCTTACCTAGAGACTTGAGCCTGGCTCACTCCTGTGTGTGGTCCTTCTCTGGTCTATGCCCAGACAAAGCCAGGGAGGTGAGCAGGTCCCAACATAACAGAAATTTCCTCTGGCTTCACTGTCAAAGCAGCTAAACAGCCTCTTCCTTGTCCTCCTGGTGGCATTAGACACAATCTACTGCATTGCCCCTTCTGCAGGTGACTTTGGACTTGAAGTCAAGGGGGAAATACCTGGGTGGGTATAGCATTCTTTCCTCTTAAAAAAAAAAATCTTCCTCTTAAGTTTTTCTTAACATTTAACAACACTCAGCTCTTTTATGCCCTGAATTGTAGTTCTTTACCACCTAGTTTAAATTTCTGCATGGTGGCCCTTTTTACAACTTGCTTTGGTATAGGATATTAATAATCATAGCATCTCAAGCACAATTTCTGTTTTCTCATACATCACACAATTTCTGTTTTCTCATACATCACACTAAGTATAAGATTCTTGGTTTGTAATTTCTTTACCACAATTATACAGATAACCTAGTCTCTCTCTTTGCTGCCTAGAGGCTGGTAGATCTTTTTTCTTTTTATCTTTGAAATATAAGAATTTTACCAGGATACATTCAGGTGTGAGGTTTTATTTATTTTTTTATTTATTTCTCATGATTTTCTAATTTTTCATGTGCCTCTTTGATCTGTAGAGTTGGGTAAGTTTCCCTTCTCCCTGATCATTTCTTTGATTTTTTTCCCCCTCATTTATCATCTTCTCCTTATAATTTCTTTTATTAGTGTGTTGGATTTCCTAGATCAGCCTATGTGTCTCCAGCCTTGTTTCTGATCATTTTTTATCTGTTTGTTCTTTTCCTCTGAGATATGGGAAAATTACATGACCTGGTCTTCCATGTGCTGACTTTGTTTTCGCAGTACTTAAAATCTTATTGACTGCCTTCATTGTAAGTTTCTTTTTCTTTTTTTTTTTTTTTTTTTTTGCGTAGATACGTGTTTCTTCTTGTAACTGTAATTCCTGCTTCCATAAATACAAGGAAATGTGAATAATTTTGATAGTAAGTTACAGGAAATATCTTTTTTCCTGTTCACTGCAATAACAACTTCATAGGAAGATACATGCACCGATCTTCAATGTACAACCTGCTTTTGGACTGTGATATCTTATTTCACATCCCATGACCCTTGGTCATTCTCAGAAATAACTGGGTTTGTACAGATAGAAGTTGAGATGAGTTCTGCTGCAGATTGTATGTTTTTTTTTCCCAGATGATTTAGGAATTGACAAAGTGACAGGGAAGGGGAAAGTTTAAATTTACTGTAGCTTCATTTGATTCATTTGTAGATTAACAAAATGAAGAGGAAACCAGTGGTAGAGGATCACACTGGGAGACTTTGCCCCTGTTTTTGTTTTCTGTGTTTGCTGTGATAGCCAGGAGTTAGTTGGAGTTGTATGTGTGCTTGTGTGCACACATGTGTGGATAAGGTAATTTTTATTGCAAATGAAGTAATTCTGTGCTACTACTTGGAACCCAGCTTAGTATGGCCTTTAGTACTTGGTGTGTTTCTTGGAGTTACTGATTAGGATCCACATATACCATCTGACTGCCTCATTTAATGAGAGGGTGTTGTTTGTTTGTTGCTGAAGTTTCTTCTTGCCAGACAGGCTATTCCCATACATACAGAGATTCAGTTGGCCTGCTTTTGATCTGGCCATGCGCAGACTATTTCTAGTAGAAATTCCTCCGGGTTGTTGGTCTAAGGACCTTGGTGCTTCTTTGGTTTCCAGTTTTGTTGCAGTATTTTCTCTGTTCTGTTTTGTTAGTTTTTGTAACAGGTAATCAGCAGGGTGGAGGTAGGGAGAAAGAACAGAGCCAGATACTTATGTTCAAGTTACCATCCAGCTCAGAAGTATCATAGAAGGTTTAAGGAACTGACAGAGTATGAGATTTTTCAACTAGATCAGAGGTTTCTGGATTTTTGATTGAATATTTCCTCTAGTAAAAATAGCTAACTACTCATTTTTCCTCTTTCCTCCTCACTATGTATTCATATATATTGTTGTTATATATATTATATATATCATATATATACTTAACAGACATTATATGATGTTTACCTATGTGTACATATACATAATTATATATATACATATCCACATATATACATATTTACAGAGCAAATGAGTTTTTAAAATGTTTATTTAGAAGTTTTATTATATTCTTTCAGAAACCTTTGCAGTAAGGGTACTCCATCTTGGAGACAACTGATCTAGTTCTTTTTTTTTTAATAAATATAAAATAAAATATAAAAATATATCACTCGGATGCCCAGGCTGGAATGCACTGGCATGATCATGACTCACTGCAGCCTTTTGAACCTTCTGGGCTCAAGTGATCCTCCCAACTCAGCCTCCTAAGTATTTGGGATTACAAGCATGTGCCAGTACACCTGGCTAATTATTCTATTTTTTAGAATAATAGAATAGGGTTTCAGCATGTTGCCCAGGCTGGCCTCAAACTGTTGGGCTCAAGAAATCCTTCTGCCTCAGCCTCCTAAAGTGCTGGGATTACTAGGCATTAGGCACTGTGCCCAGCCTTGATCTAGATCTTATAATTTTCACATATTTACTAAGTAAAGATCTGGATTATAAGATTTAGATTATAAAATCCAGATCTTTTCTAATTTAGTAAACATTTGAATGCCTAATATGGCCTCACTATGCTTGGAAAAGCATTACATGTACAGTCATTTTATAGTCATTTTGCAATTCTAAGGAATATCAATGACTTTGAATTTCAGCATTAAATTTATTGCTCTAATTTTTCAAATTGTTTTTACTGTGATTTTATGAATTGAACAACATGTTAAAATTTATATTTATCTCCCTCAAAATATAATTAACTTTACAAATAAGTTTTTGACCTATGAGCCAATGGCTCTATATTTTAATATCTATAGTATGGACAGCACCATGTTTTGGTGACACTACTGTAAGCAAAAATAATACAGAGCCTGTCCTTGGAGCATATAGTCGTAAACCACATAATGGCAGAAAATGTAAAATTAAAATTCTGAAAACTGCTATGAGGAAGAATGTGTAAAAGGGGGCTTTGACTGCAGTCAAAGACATCAAGATAGTTTATTATGAAAACAACTATTGAACTGAGATATAAAGCAATTATAAGTGTTTTCTAAGTAAACTATTGAGAAAAAGCATGGTCTAGAGTGGGGTATCCAGAGAGTCCAGGCTGAGGTAACTGGACTTGCAGAGACTCCATGGCTGAAGGGAGCACTGCAAGTCAGAGGAATGGAAGTGAGCCCTCTGTGGCTGAGGGGCAGAGAGTAATGGACTGCATCATGAGAGATGAGGTTGGGGCTGGTGGGAGATGGGGGCAGTTGACACAGGCCGTTCTAAGCCACATTGAGAATTTGGAGCATTGTCCTAGGGAGTTTTCTGTAGAAGGGAGGGTTGGGGAGATATGATAATATCTATATTTTGGAAAGATCACAGGGACATTTTTGAATGTTTTGTCATTTGTGAAAAGGGGAAAATCAAATGTATTTATTTTTTTGAAAACACAAATAAAAAGACACTTTTTTTCTTTCTTTTTTGAAAGGCAATATAAATATGACCTTGCGATACGTCAATGCACTCAATAAGCACATTCATCACTGTCTTTTATTCCTTTTAATCCTGCATAGTTTGGTTTCCAGACTTAACTGTGCATTGAGATCACCTGAGGAATATAAAAGCATATTTAAAAAGGAGTAGATTAGGGCACAGTGGCCCGTATCTGTAAACCTACCATTTTGGAAGGCTGAGGTGGGAGGATCCCTTGAGCCCTGGAGTTCAAGACTAACCTGGGCAACATAGGGAGACTCCATCTCTACAAAAATTTTTAAAAAGTAGGCCAGGCGTGGTGGCTCATGCCTGTAATCTTAGCACTTTGGGAGGCCAAGGCGGGCAGGTCACGAGGTCAAGAGATCGAGACCTTCCTGGCCAACATGGTGAAACCCCATCTCTACTGAAAATACAAAAATTAGCTGGGCATGGTGGCTTGCACCTATAGTCTCAGCTACTCGGGAGACTGAGTCAGGAGAATCGCTTGAACCTGGGAGGTGGAGGTTGCAGTGAGCAGAGATTGCACCACTGCATTCCAGCCTGGTGACAGAGTGAGACTCCGTCTCAAAGAAAAAAAAAAAGCCAGGTGTGGTGGTGTGTACATGTGATCCCAGCTACTTGGGAAGATGCGGTGGGAGGATCACTTGAGCCTAGGAGGTTAAGCTTGAAGGAAGCCATGATTGTGCCACTGCACTCCAGGCTGGGCAATAGAGTGAGACCCTGTCTCAACAAAAAGGAAAAAAAAAAACAGCATAGAAGCCTGTGTTCTACCCTAGAACTAGTGACTCAGTTTCTGGATATGGTACCCCAGAATCTATATTAAAATAAACAGAACTCTCTCAAGTGATTCTAGTGCATCCCTGTTAATACTGGTTCCCAAAGAGATATTAGGGTCTTACTGTCCATTCCCTAATGAGAGGAATACTTATTCTCCATTCTTTTCACACTAACAAACTATACATACACATTTTGTGAACTGGTAATACAAATGTCCAATTATTTAACACATAACATGCTTTTTTTTAATCGCAGGTAGATGGCACAAATCTTCAGGGTTTTACTAATCAACAAGCAGTAGAGGTATTGCGACACACAGGACAAACGGTGCTCCTGACACTAATGAGGAGAGGAATGAAGCAGGAAGCCGAGCTCATGTCAAGGGAAGACGTCACAAAAGATGCAGATTTGTCCCCTGTTAATGCCAGCATAATCAAAGGTAATCCTCAGTTAATCTGGTTTTTAGTTAGACGTTTATATTGTCTCCAATTTTTTTTAAATTCCAAAGTAACTTACTATTTCAGAATGGTTTTAAATTTTTCAGAATGCATTTTACCCTCAACTATTCATTATAAACCAAGGCAAGAAAGGAAGTTTAATAAAGTCAGGATTAATCGGGACCAGCAATGTGTCTATAAACTGTAGAGTAGGCTGCTGAATAGAGCAGATTTCTTTCTGTCTTATTCATTGTCACCATTTCTCAGTTGGAAACAGGCAGTCATTTACCTTTCTGTTTCTGCCTTACTCCTGGATGTCATTGCAATGTTCTCACTTTAGGGGAGTGCTCGTCCGCCTGGATTATTTATGTGACCTTCATAATAATTCTAAATGCCCAGCCTTTCCTTGAAGGAATTGACTTTAATTCCACATTTAGAAATGTCATTCATAAGCTGTTTGTACATGAATATGTCTGCAAATTACTGAAACCCCTATGTAGCTCAGTGATTTATTGGTAGAAATCAGGCTTTTGGCTGAAAAGGCTTTTGGCTGTTTCATTTCTAAAATTGTGGACCATTCTGATATTTATGCCATTTATACATATTGCACTATTAAGAAACAGAGGAGCAAATCACAGGAGAAATGTATTACTTCTTTTCCACTAACAGAACTTGCCTTTAAGTACATATAGTTATTAAGAAGTTTATCTCTAAAAAACAGACTCTCATGTAGGAGTTCAAATAAATATACTGGGTTTAGAAAAATTCAAGTGCTTGATTATACTAAAGATAAAATTACTAAAATATTTTTATCTTTAAGAAAATTATGAAAAAGATGAGGATTCTTTATCTTCGAGGAGAAACACCAACATATTACCAATTGAAGAAGAAGGTAAACACCTAGAGCCAGCTTATGTACTTCACTATTTTTCTTTTTTAGAAATGATTTTTACAAATGTTATTAAGCCTCTATGGATACATTGTAAGTTACTAAAAAAAATTTCAAAAAGTGATGTTTGTAAATCCCTATTTATAAATGTGACTAAGTGGTCTTACAGATTAAAGCATTCCATTTATAGCTAAATTTTTCTTTCATTTATTGTTCACTTACACTTTCTTGCTGAGTCAGTCTATTCTTACTTCCATATTTTTTTGACCAGAACTCCTTAGGAATTAACTGGTTGTATATGTGGTTCTAATTTAATCTCTTTGTCTCTATACAGCCAACATAAACTAACAGTTATAAAATTATAAAGTATTTAAAAATAAACACAGGAGAATCATTAACACGTAAGCTCTTGGGAATGAGACTGTTCAATTTTGGGAGGCTTTTTTCTCACTTCTTAATTTTTCAGGGGTTCCAATATTTAATATTGGGAAGTTGGTTTAGAAGGTAATTGCAGAGAAATTATCGCACCTTCTGGGAATTCTCTCACTATAAACATAGGACCCATCAAGCTATTTTTAAAAATTTAGAGTAGCATTATTATTATTATTATTTGTATTAGAGACAGGTTTTGCCATGTTGGCCAGGCTGATCTCAAACTCCTGACCTCAAATGATCTGCCCACCTTGGCCTCCCAAAGTGCTGAGATTACAGGTGTGAGCCACCACACCTGGCCAGTAGCATTATTTTAATACATAGTTTTGCCAGAATGTTGCTCTCCTCTTTTTATTCTATGTGCTGTGTGCTTCCTTTACCTTTCAGATTGCTTTAGGTACTTGATAACTTAAACCCACTGAACAGGATACAAGACTGATCTCCCTCCCTTCATGTGAATTCTTTTTACTATATGATTACACCAAAGCTTTGTTGTTCTTTAACATATCTGTTCCTTCATTATTGGATTTTCTGCTGAAAATTTTGAATGAGCTTTACTATTTTAGAGGGATATTTATGTTTGCAGAGATATTCCAGAAGTTAGATCTGTAGAATTCACATGTACTAATAACATTCTGCCATTTTTACACTAATAAGTAAATAAATTATTTAGGCTAAAGTGAATATCAAGAATTGTAGGAAAGGATAAAAATGTTTAGAGCATGATACTTGTGATATTAAGTGGGCATAGGTGTGGGAGTTGTCGCCAAGGTGCAGAACCATCTATTTTGCTCTGGTGAAGGTAGCTAATGAGAAATTTTTCTCTCTCTCCCTTTCTCTCTCTCTCTCTCTCTCTCTCTCTCTCTCTCTCTCTCTCTCTGTGTGTGTGTGTGTGTGTGTGTTTGTGGCAGGATACATGGGGGTGACTATAGACCTAGAATCAGGAATCCCAGAATCTTTTTTAAACAAAATAAAGCACAGACTTCTAGTACCAGTCCTCAGAAAAGGGATAAGATATTATTGCCTCTTCCACAGATATTTTACACATCGTGCAAGCCTGGACAAGTCATTTGACTTTCCAGCCAGATCAGAGGTTTAGACTTTATGATTTTTAAATATATGCCTGAAATCCAGTCTTGGGGCAATTGTGAGAGGGTAAGAATGTAGAGTTGTTCTGCTGAAGGTTGGTTGAATATGAATTGCAGACTGTTTTTATCAGCAGCATGATTCCCTACTTTCTCCATTCATAATCTCACCTGCTTAAATCACTGCCTAGCTGTGTAAACACAGCAGACTTAGAAAGAAAGTGTGGAAAGAGATAGGACTCTGAACACTCTCCTGTTTCTCTTGCAGAATCAATTCAAAGCTTCCCTGTAATCTGCATTCATCCTTGCATAGTTATTTCCCTCTGTACTGAATTTATTTGCTTTTATTATTTTTAGTTGACCTATAATAATTGTACATATGTTTCGGGTACAGTCTGATATTTCCATACATGTATACAGTGTATAATGATCAAATCAGAGTAATTAGCATATCTATCACCTCATAGATTTATTTTTTCTTTGTTTTGGGAACACTCAACGCAACATCCTGCTCCTCTGGCTATTTGAAAATATACAGTACATTGAAGAGTGACATCAACAAGATGACAGATTAGAAGATTCCTCCCCCATCCTTCTTCCTACATACATACAACTGGAAACTATCAAAGACAAAAATACCATCCTGAGTTGACCAGAACTAGAGGGAGAAACAGAGAAACTTCCTAGGCCTACAGAATTGAGAAAAGCCATGACTGATAAGATAAATGGTAATTTTAGGCTGAGCTGCCCCCTTCCTCAAACTGGCATAATGCCGCTCAAAGAGAATTGCTTTAGACCCACAGTTCCCAAGATGAGAGAAGGAAATTGGAGTTAGACATTCAGTCTCTCCACTGGTCTGGTAATCTTTCACTGGAAATCCACCTAGGTTCCTTGCCTGTGAACTACTGGGAGTTCCGGGAGGGCTAAAGCACTTGGGGTGAGTTGGGAACAAAGACAGAGGCACTGATCACAGTGACTGGCATGCATTTTGGCAGGTATTCTGCACTCTGATAAGTGGGTACGCCATGTTGAAGAGACTGTCTGGTTCCATGTTGATGCTGGGGTACAATCTGTGGGAAGATCCTGTCTTTAGTTGGATTTTCCACAAAATCCTGGTGCTCTCATGGAGCCGTCTCCTGGCCTAGAAACAACTGAAAGGTTGGGATTAAGTTTTGGTGCCAGCTTAAATCTTCCCCAGACTGGGGACCCATAGCAGGGCAACAATACAATTCTAGGGCAATGTTTAACTTTCGGTGCTTGCTGTAAGCCTTCCCTAGACAGGAAATAATAGCAAGTCAAGGAGTTAGTTTCAGGGAAGTGTTTTAGTTGCAGTACTCATATAAATCCTCCCCAGAATGGGAAAAAACAACAGCCCAGCATTTAAGTTCTGATACCAAGTAGTAAAGCTCTGACACCACCAAAGAGCACTTGCAAAAACTGGAAGAGGTAACCAGCTCCTCAAATGAACCATCATCAGTGTAAAAATACAAGGATTGTGAAAACATGGAGAAGTAGGATACCACCAAAAAAAACTAACAGAACTCCAGCAGTGGACCCAGAAGAATTGAAGATCTATGAAATGTTGTACAGAAAATTCAGAATAATCCTGCTAAAGAGGTTCAGGGAATCACAGGAAAATATGGATAGAAAACAAAATGAAATTTAAAAAATCCAGGATCACAATGAGAAATTTGATAAAGAATTATTTCTTTGTGTCTTCTATTTTTATCTTTGTATCTTTTATTTCACTGTATCTTTTATTTTTATCTTTTATAAATAAAAGATACAAACCTTAGAAGTAAATAATACAGTAAGCCAAAATCTCATTAGAAAGTTTTGATTGAAGCAAATTTGATCAGACAGAGAAACTTAGTGAGCTTGGAGAGAGACCATATGAAATAACCTTATCAGAGGAGCAGAAAGAC